>NC_086319.1:144282100-144582100 GCF_036172605.1 Pelobates fuscus
CTATTTGCACTGGAAGTGAATGGAGGACTTTATCAACAGCCCAACTGGATTACCTGGTAAGAAGGCTATGTGCTTTACAGAGGAATCCATAATTGCCTAATGGTAGAATGAGGCTTGAATCCCTGTATTAGAATTCAATAACACTTCATGGGCATACAGTTTTGCTGTTAACCAGTTCCCTCACATATTACATACCTCCTATTGGCAATGAAGCGCGCTAAGGTAGCCAGTGCCACTCATTATCTTCCCAGCTACCTACATTCAAGGATGCTAGCTTCTTTTTATGATTCACATCATACACTTTAACTCTCAAGGTCTCTCCTGTTTCAATTGGCAACAAAAAGAAGGATGGTTTGAGCATACCTAATACACATGCCCCTTCCCAGTCCTGTGGCAACTCCGAATAGGCTTTCTTACCACAGATCCAGTACAAATTTGCTGGGGCTCTCCAGGTAGATGTGATGGATAGGTCAAACCACACATCCTTTAAATTGGCGTATCTAGCAAACGGGTTAGATGGTTCTGAGACATTTGAAGCCGACCACCAAGTTGTATTCTTCGTATCATCATCATAAGCTTTTTTGCCCTAGACAAGTTAATTCTCCTACAGAAGTATTATACATCATTCCTTTCCTTGCTATGCAAACATAACCTATAATGGAGGTCTTTAATCGCCACTCAAATTTACCTCTAACACTCACTTGATAATCAGTTTGAGAAGATATTAACTGTTCAATTGTCTCAGAACCGGAATACATTACCTCCTTTGCTTCCCATGGCCATTGGTCTCCCATGTTAGTACCTCCACACACATAGCAGTTGGTTACATTAAGACTACCAGCAATACTCTCAGCTAAATCTATAAACAAGTTCTTAGCATTATGGGGGGGATCTTATTTTCTACACTCATCTCTTCATAAAAAGAATGGAAAACCTGATGAGTTTGGGATGCTACGGTATCGGTCTCTATCCCTATAAATAATATTGTCCCAGGATCTAAACCCGTCCCATATATTTGGAACCCAAATAAGTTACCGAACCTATCTATGAATCGTTATTTATGAGTATATGGACTGGGTTACATTCCCTAGACTTACAATATGGCTTTGTAGGCAACTTAGTAACAATCATATCCTTATCTACTGTCGGTCCCCAAGTTGCCCACCCCACACAAGACCAATATGGGCAAAAGTTATATTCCCTATCTGGGCATCTCGGACTTACATACTTGTTTTTACTACTGGGACAAATATATTTATCATTAGACCCATACGTTCTCTCCCACTTAAGATCCCCACATACATTCCACGGCTTTCTACCACTTGATATTGCTTTACATGCATCAAATAGCAGAACACCCAAAGAATGTACGGTTTCTAACTCAGTTTTATTTATTAGGGTCCCCTGAGGATCTCCATTCCTGAGGGTCAACCAAATTGTACGGGGTTGATACTCCGGATTGAAGCACCTAGGTTCTCCTACTCCTAAATGGCATACACTATATTCTATACCTAGATATATACACCTAGACACATCACCTTTACACTCATATTGTGAATGCCAAATTAGGGTCTGGGAAATATGATTACCTGTCTTAGTAGTCTTAATGCAAACCTCACAGCTAGGAGTGTCGGTACCTCTACCTTCCTGAATATAAAAAGACACAAAAATATACATTATCAAAAGCACTTCTTTCGACGTCTTCATCCTCAGTCTTCGTCCGTGCGATGGCACCTCAGCTTCCAGGATGTAAGGGCTGCAGGGAATGGAGTTCTGCTCGTCTTCACAGGGGTCCCTTCGAGACTTTCCTGGCTTTTAATAACACGTTGGTGAGCGGACAGGCATTATTATGGCCGTCAAAAACACTCACTTGTAGATCTTTGTTGATGTTCCCTTTTAACAATATTATCTTCGCAAAAAAAACACTTTTAATCCAACTCGGTCACACGCTTCAACTGGATCTTGCAAGGATTCTCTGGATCTATGGTAGCTTGTCAGGAATCTGCCGCTGTTTTTTTTACCCTAGAGTGATGAATCCACGGAGTCACTTCTACAACCTTTACAACTGTTGGGGTAGATAAAAGAACAACATAGGGACCTCTCCACTTGGAACCTAATGGAACAGTGTTCCATTCTTTTATCCACACTTGATCCCCTGGATGGTAAGAATGAACAGGTGGATAAATATTCACAGGTGCTTTACACACTTATCCACATAGGTTTGTATATTTTCCTTAGCCCTCTATAATATATGGTACTAACTAAGGCTAACAGGATACGCTCCAAGCTTTAATTCAATGTGTATTGGTGGAATATTGCGAGCAAGTCCTGGAGGATTATTCTCTGTCCATATTCTTGAAATGTCAAATAAGGATTCATCACTCTTAGGGTCTGTATTTGTTATTATAGAGTGGAAGTGCCATTCTTCTTCCCTTTGCACCGATACTGATATTATGCCTGGTGATCTATTAAACTTCAGAGACGTTGATCCGTTGGGTTTAAAAGTTATCTGGGCTTGAAGCTTTAATAATAGATCTCGTCCTAGAAGCTGAACTGGACACTCCAGCATATATAGGAACTGGTGCTTAACCAAATGGCCTCCTAGAATACAAGTATGACTCCTGAGAATTGGTCTAGCAGCGCTTTTCCCAGTAGCTCCTATCATAATTATAGTCTTCCTGAAGGAGGAGCAACTAGGTTAGTTACCACAGAGTACTCAGCACCAGTGTCAATCATGAAAGAGCTCCTCTTTCCCTCTATTGATACATCGACCATAGGCTGCACTCGGCTAAAGGGGGATGGAGCCCTGTCGGTATCAATAGTCTTCCATGACAGTGTCAGCCAGACCGACAAAATCTCTATCTTCTCTATCCCTTAATCTCTAGGTAGGGGAATAGTATCTACTTCCCTGAACACCTCCTCTGTTACTACTGTCATTCCCTCCAAGACTTTCTCTATAGCCACCTCTGTAACCATCTCGTAACCTTCTCTCTTGTCTTATCTATAACTTGCTTTATATTCCCTCTGTGGGCAGTCACTTTTCCAATATCCTTCCTCTCTACAATACACACAGTGATTCCTACTTCCTCCCTTACTCAGCCTATTCTCAACTCCTCTATTCACCTCCCTGTTCATATACACCTGACTTGCAATTTCCATTAACTGTGATATGGACATTCCTACAAATCCCTTTAACTTTAGCAATTTTCTTTTGATATCACCTTGGGTCTGGCTGACAAATGCTGAGTTGTTCATTCGAGAGTTCTCAGGGGCCTCTGGATTAAAAGGAGTATATAATCTATATGACTCCAGCAATCTCTCATAGAAAGCACTAGGTGACTCGTCTGCTTTCGTAAAGGAATTATGGGTCTTCCAATTAAACAGATCAGTCATGGTGAACGGGACATAAACAAATACAGGGTCTGCCAACTGTAATTGACCATTAATATCAATGTGTGGGGGACCAGGGGTAAGATGCAGTGGCATTTGTAAATGTCAAAGTTGGAGGACACCGGTCATTTGTCAGGTTAGGGTGGGACTTAGATAGGGTTGTTTAGTCATAGGTTCCGGTCGGGGAGTGGTGAGGTAGGTGGAAATGGATAAATTAATTTTACTGGTCAGTAACTTGGTTAACAAAATGTTTCGGACAGGGCTAGGAGGAGCCTGACCAGTAACCAAAAATGGTAAAAGTGTATTCCAGCGTCCTATACCATTGACCATTTCATCCAGTTGTATTTCAAAACTAATTTACTGTTACTAAAGGCACACAAGGCTCAGTAATTATAGTGTTATGTCAGTGGTTATGGTGTTTTCAGTGATTATGGTATTATCAGTGGTTATGGTATTATCAGTGGTTATGGTGTTTTCAGTAGTTATGGTGTTTTCAGTGGTTATGGTGTTTTCAGTGGTTATGGTATTATCGGTGGTTATGGTGTTTTCAGTGGTTATGGTGTTTTCAGTGGTTATGGTGTTTTCAGTGGTTATGGTATTATCAGTGGTTATGGTGTTTTCAGTAGTTATGGTGTTTTCAGTGGTTATGGTGTTTTCAGTGGTTATGGTATTATCGGTGGTTATGGTGTTTTCAGTGGTTATGGTGTTTTCAGTGGTTATGGTGTTTTCAGTGGTTATGGTATTATCAGTGGTTATGGTGTTTTCAGTGGTTATGGTATTATCAGTGGTTATGGTGTTTTGTAATTGCTGAGAATTATCTGATTTCAGTGGATTCAGTTACTGTTATTAAGAATTCTCCTCACAATTTTGACTGCTAATAATAAAACTGAATACAAAGAACCAGTTGGGGGGGTAGGTAGGCACAGAAATAGGAGGGGACAGGCATCTGAGAGCCAGAGACAATTAGAGCACAGGGGGACATACCAGCTGCACCAGTTTTTGATAAAGAATTTAGTTGAGGGATGGTCAGATGGGTCAGATTCCATTGAGGATGGACAAACCAGTTTTTTAGTAACCATCTAGTAACACAAACTGTGTTAACAGTCAAAAACTGGTCATTCTCTACTACATAAGGTAGTCCCCAAAATCACACACATTAAAGTTATTTAGCATACATTCTAAAGGATCAACAATCTTTAAATTCCGGCGCTGCCATACTTAGCAACGGAGCGTCTAATTCAAAGAAACACAACAAACACACCTCTAACAGTCACACTCGTTTCCCTGGCAACAGCACCATGTGGCACAGTTACTAGGTCAAACTCATACAACAAAACATACAGGGAATTCCCGTACACACACAGCTGTTACACCAGTCAGTAAATAACTAATACTGTGCCCTTTGGCGAAACTATACAGTCACCGACGCTATAATTCCCTATATCTGAATTACCCGTCTATAACATACCCCAGTAACATCGTCTTTACAAACAGTAGTTATAGTACGGTTAGCATAGGTCAAAGTACAATTTAAGGTCACAATACAATTATTAGTGGTTATGGTGTTAGACATGTGTGACGGAACCATCCGTCTGTCTAGTACTTTCGTGGATTCGGCTATTTTAGGCCATCCGTCTAAAGGACTGATTTGTGATGTTATAAAGCATGTTTTACCGTTCCAGCCTGTTTTCCAGCCGTTCACCTCATTTCGCACGAACTCCCTGTCTAACATATGGGTGGCCGCCATTTTGGGACTGTTGCACGTGTTCGCGGCCATCTTGCGTACGAACAGCGGTGTTTGCCTGAACGCGTGGAACTAAAAACGGATACCCAAACAGGCGAACACCGCTGAGACCTCCATACACCCAGAAGTTCGTGTTGGAACTACCGAACGACGAGCCATTCGGTAGTTACTTGTAATCAGCTATGGGGAATCCAGCGAACTCGGAGACAGTTGTGGATGATGAGGATTTCGTATGATTTTAACCGGCGAACGGAGACCGACTGCAGGGCCAAAACTTGTGGAACTCTTTTCGGCTAGAAGATCCGTGCAGTCGGTCAAAACTTCAATCGTCCATAACTCCCGAACCCCTTAACCGAATGGGCTAAGATTTGGACAGAGTGTTCCCCTAACCAAGACCTTTCAAGCGGTGCTGGACTCAAGGGTGTACCCCCTGGTTTTGGGGTACATCCATAACTGGGGTGAATTATTGTACAGTTTAATTGTGTTATGTGATTATCTGAGGGGAGGAGAGGTGGGGGTGTTACCCTGTGTATAATTGGTTATTTTCATCCTCCCCCTGGGAGTGCCCTGTGTGTGCCTTTTCCTAATAAAAAGCAGGCTGGATGTTCCAGTCCAGAGATCTTGTTTTGACCCTCAACACGGAGCTTCAGTCTCGTTATTGGGGGGATTCTTATTTACGCTCAAGGACTATTATTGGGAACTTATGCCGTTTGGTGGATATCGTTACTCGAGAGATTACTACTTCCCCTGGTTATGGTTCGTGGATTATATAGTATACGAACAAGGACTTGATACGGTGAGAGGGGAAGGTAGACTAAACAGTGACTTACTTATTAAGACAAAAGGTGTCTTAACAACATGCAATAGACGACAATTATTAGTACTTATATACAGTGTCAGTAAATATACAGGGTTATGGTACCGTGCACTATAATACAGCAACACACTATTAACACTCTCGCTAGACGGCAGAGCTCACGCTATCTAGCAAGATATACACGTTACTAAACAATCTTTATCACATATACAATTCCCAACTAATCTATTGGCCAGTACCTTGATGGACTACCTAAAACTATCTACATCCGTTTTGGTTAGCCACACTGCCCAAGCACCACATATAGCGAGCTAGAGGACCGAATTTACACAGACGCCGCTTAGTCGATTACTCTATCAAAAATCTAGTGGGTTCCAAATTTACACGCCTTCCCACTTAGCCAAGATAGGTTGAGAGCTAGCGAACCGAATTTACACAGACGCCGCTTAGTCTCCCGGTCCCTCCGACCTAGCGAACAAAATATACACCCTAGAACGCTAGTCTAGACAAGACACCGGTGTCCGGCTAGGGCTATTTACACCAGAACCCCGCCTGACTAACCAAATCAAACGGTCTTACTAAAGAGCGTTCGATTGAGCGGTGCGCCTTCGCTCCTTCCCTCCGACAGAGGGGGCAGATTCCATACACAATTCAAACCCCTTATGGGCCTACCGCACAATCGGTATACCCCTAGTGGGTCCGCCATCTATAACAGCAGTCGTCTTACCTCCTCGTTCCTGAACCTGGGTTCACACTCATCGACGGGGACACCCCAGCACTTCTTACGTAGAGGCCGATGATCTCCTGGACAACAGACCAGTGGCGCCGAGACGAAGGGAGGTCCACGCAGAAGTTCAGGGGTGCAGCCGTAGAGAACGTGGGCAAAGATAGACCGTCTCACGCCTCTGCCTCTCAGCTACCGTTGAACGATGAGCTTCCCGGCCCAATGCACCAAATGATACCGGAGAAACTGACGGAAGCCAAGCACAGAGAAGTGGACACAGGTTTCTTCAGGAAGGAAGATATTCTTTATTCGATTCACCGACCGGGGCTCAGAGGGACTAATGTCACCAAAATACAGCAAGATCTGAGCCCAGAACTGACTGTGTAAATGCATGATATAGACATATAGCTCCTCCTATAGTTAACTCTACCCACATATACTCTTTACACAATCAGCTGAACAAAGCCTAACTTCCCTTACCTGTTAGACCACATGGCTCACCCAGAACAATGGAGGAGGGGAAGTGTTTTCAGTTTCTGCATTCCTGCATTTGCTCAATACAGTGTTGATTGTATCTTAGCTACGTGTAACTAACTAACTGATACAACATTTACACATATGCCACATGGCAATCTTGTCCTAGTAAATTTATTTTTACTGAGATTCCACCACATGTGTTAGTGTGTTAGTGTGTGTGTGTTAGTGTGTGTTAGTGAGTGTTAGTGAGTGTTAGTGTGTGTGTGTGTTAATGTGTGTGTGTGAGTGTTAGTGTGTGTGAGTGTGTGTGTTAGTGTGTGTGAGTGTTAGTGTGTGTGTCAGTGAGTGTTAGTGTGTTAGTGTGTGTGTGTGTTAGTGTGTGTTAGTGTGTGTGTTAGTGTGTGTGTGTTAGTGTATGTGTGAGTGTTAGTGTGTGTGAGTGTTAGTGTGCGTGTGTGTTAGTGTGTGTGTGTGAGTGTGAGTGTGTGTGTGTGTGAGTGTTAGTGTGTGTGTGTGTGTGAGTGTTAGTGTGTGTGTGTGAGTGTTAGTGTGTGTGTGAGTGTTAGTGTGTGTGTGTGTGTGAGTGTTAGTGTGTGTGTGTGTGTGTGTGTTAGTGTGTGTGTGTTTGTGTGTGTGTTAGTGTGTGTGTGTTAGTGTGTGTGTTAGTGTGTGTGTGTGTGTTAGTGTGTGTGTGTGTGTGTGTGTTAGTGTGTGTGTGTTAGTGTGAGTGTTGGTGTTTGTGTTTGTGTTAGAGTGTGTGTGTCTGCTAGTGAGTGTCAGTGAGTGTGTTACTGTGTGTGTCTGTTACTGAGTGTGTGTGTGTTAGTGAGTCTGTTTGATGTCTGTTAGTGAGTGTGTGTTTGTCAGTGAGAGTGTATGTTTTGTAAGTGAGTGTGTATGTATGTCTGCCGCTGAGTGTGTCTGTCAGTAAATGTGTGTGTCTGTAAGCTAGTGTGTATGCATTTGTTGGTGAGAGTGTGTGTGTGTCTTCAGCACTTACCTTTCTCCAGCGCCGGACTCCCATGGCGCTGGGGATCCCTCCGCCTCTCAGCTCCGAATGCGCATGCACGGCAAGAGCCGCGCACGCATTCAAACCGCCCATAGGAAAGCATTACTCAATGCTTTCCTATGGACGTTCAGTGTCTTAAAATGGCGGAAGCGCCTCTAGCGGCTGTCAGTGAGACAGCCACTAGAGGCTGGATTAACCCTCAGTGAAACATAACAGTTTCTCTGAAACTGCTATGCTTTCAGCTGCAGGGTTAAAACTAGAGGGACCTGACACCCAGACCACTTCATTGAGCTGATGTGATCTGGGTGTCTGTAGTGGTCCTTTAAGTGTGTGTGCATCTGCATGCACTGGCGTACATACCGTGGTCGCAGCCCTGCAACCCCTGCGACCAGGTGCCTGCCGCCATGTGTTGCTGCCCCGGCCCGCGCAGAGTGAGCGTGAGGGGGGGCCCACGGATCAATTTTCGCACCGGGGCCCCATGGGTCATGTGTACGCCACTGACTGCCTGTAACCTTATAATACGATCGAGCATATATATTGGGGTTCTATATCCAAAAGTACCATCCTTGCTATGCAAACATAACCTATAATGGAGGTCTTTAATCGCCACTCAGATTTACCTCTAACACTCATTTGATAATCTGCTTGAGAAGATATTATTTGTTCAATTGTCTCAGAACCAGAATACATTACCTCCTTTGCTTCCCAAGGCCATTGGTCTCCCATATTAGTACCTCCACACACATAGCAGTTGGTCACATTAAGACTACCAGCAATACTCTCAGCTAGATCAATAAACAGGTTCTTAGCATTATGGGGGATCTTATTTTCTACACTCATCTCTTCATAAAAAGAATGGAAAACCTGATGAGTTTGGGATGCTACGGTATCGGTCTCTATCCCTATAAATAATATTGTCCCAGGATCTAAACCCGTCCCATATATCTGGAACCCAAATAAGTTTCCGAACCTATCTATAAACTGTTCAGGATTATTAGTAAGTATATGGACTGGGTTGCATTCCAGAGACTTACAATATGGTTTGGTAGGCAACTTAGTTACAATCATATCCTTATCTACTGTCTGTCCCCAAGTTGCCCACCCTACACAAGACCAATATGAACAATAATTATAATCCTTATTTGGGCATTTTGGATTTACATACTTGTTTTTACTACTGGGGCAAATATACTTATCATTAGACCCATACGCTCTTTCCCATTTAAGATCCCCGCATACATTCCACGGTTTTCTACAACTTGATATCGCCTTACATGCATCAAATAGCAGAACACCCGAAGAATGTACGGTTTCTAATACTGTCTTATTTCTTAGGGTCCCCTGTGAGTCTCCATTCCGGAGGGTCATCCAAATTGTATGGGGTTGATACTCTGGATTGAAGCACTTAGGTTCTCCTACTCCTAAATGGCATACACTATAATCTATATCTAAGTATCTACACCTAGATACATATCCTTTACACTCATATTGTGAATGCCAAATAAGGGTCTGGGAAATATGATTACCTGTTTTAGTAGTCTTAATGCAAACCTCACAGCCAGGTGTGTCGGTACCTCTACCTTCCTGAATAATTAAAAACACAAATATATACATTATCAAGAGCACTTCTTTCGACGTCTTCATCCTCATTCTTGTCCGTGCGATGGCACCTCAGCTTTCAGGAGGTAAGGGCTGCAAGGAATGGAGTTCTTCAGGTCCTCTCTTCCCTTCACAGAGGTCCCTTCAAGACACTCTGGTGGCTATGTCACGTGGGTAAGTGGTCAGGCTTTATTATGGCCGTCAAAACACTTACTTGCTGATCTCTTTAATTACACTTGAAACCCCAATATCTCCTCGTCACTCCGACTGAGTTGTGCGCTTTAACCGGATCTTGCAGGGATTCTCTGGATCTGGTGTAGCTTGCCAAGAATCTACTGATGCTGGTTTAACCCTGGAGTGATGAATCCACGGAGTCACTTCAGCCACCTTTATAGCTGTAGGGGTAGACAAAAGAACAACTTAAGGACCCCTCCACTTAGGCCCCAACGGTACACTGTTCCACTCTTTTATCCATACTTGATCTCCTGGATGATAACTATGAACAGGGGGATAAATATTCACAGGTAATCTATCTTGTACCCATTTCTGTACCTCCTCCATAGTTTTACCCAACTCTACAACCTGCTGCCGGGTAATTCCTTCTCCCAACTGACTCAAATCCCCCCTTAAGTTACCAAGTACGGGAGGTGGACGCCCATACATGATTTCAAAAGGTGAGAGACCCATCCTTCTGGTAGGTTTACTACGAATACGCAACAGAGCTATGGGCAAAAGAACATTCCACTTAAGCTGAGTCTCTTGACACATCTTTGCCAATTGGTTCTTAATAGTTCTGTTCATCCTTTCTACTTTCCCAGAGCTTCCACTTAATACCAAGCATATGAGTCAAGCATATGAGTCAGTTGTTGTAGGTACAGTTTAACAAAGGCTGGACCATTATCCGATCCTATAGAGCATGGTAGTCCATATCGGGGTATTATTTCTCGCAACAGGAATCGCACAACTTCTCCTGCTTTCTCTGTACGAGTAGGACATACTTCTACCCAACCTGAGTAGGTACACACAACTACTAGTAGGTAGCGATGTCCACGGATTTAGGCATTACCGTATAGTCTATTTGAAGATCGGATATAGGGAGTCCCCCCATATACTGGACTCCTGGTGGTTTCACTGGTCCTTGCCTTGCGTTATTCTTGGCACATATCACACATCTTCGTACAATGGCTTGAGTCAAGTTGGACAATCTTGGTATGTAGAAATGTTTCCTGAGAGATTCTTCCATACTATCTCTTCCAGAATGTGTCCCGTTATGATAATTCTGGACAATTTCTACAGCTAGTGATGCTGGAATGACTATTCTTCCATCTTCTAACTGATACCAATTGTTCTCCAGGTACTTCCCAGCTTCTGTCTTTAACCACTCTTCTTCTTGAGCTGTATAAACTGGAGTCCATTGAGACAGTGGGGTCGGTATAAGAGCAGCCATATGTTCCACATACTCCTGTTTTCCTGATTCAGCGGCACGCTTAGCTGCATTATCTGCCATCCGATTTCCTTTGGTTACATCACCATCACCTTTCAGATGCGCCCGACAATGTATGATACCAACTTCTTTCGGTTCCCATACGGCTTCCAGTAGTTGTAATATCTCAGCTGTGTACTTGATTTCTTTACCCTCTGAATTCAGTAGTCATCTTTCTTTATACAAACCTCCGTGGGCATGAGTGGTTAAAAACACATACTTGGAGTCCGTGTAGATGTTCACTCTTAAACCTTCAGCCAATTGTAACGCTCGTGTGAGTGCAATTAGTTCTGCCTTCTGTGCCGATGTTCCTTTTGACAATGGCCGAGCTTCTATCATTCTATCACCTTGTCTATGGTTGTTACTGCATATCCTGCATAGCGAATCCCTTCTTTCACATAACTACTGCCATCCGTATAATACTGGACATCAGGGTTCTGGATGGGGAAATCACGAAGGTCTGGTCTACTTGAGAACACTTCATCCATCACCTCCAGGCAATCATGTTGACTCTCAGTAGGTTGTGGCAAAAGGGTAGCTGGATTCAAGGTATTAACAGTCTCTAGATGCACTCTTGGGTTTTCACACGACATAGCTTGATACTTAGTCATGCGGCTGTTACTAAACCAATGATTGCCTTTATAGTCTAGCAATGTTTGTACTGCGTGCGGGACTCGCACATAGAGTTCCTGACCCAGAGTGAGCTTATCAGCTTCAGCTACCAGCAGGGCGGCGGCAGCTACGGCTCTTAGACAAGGTGGAAGACCACTGGCCACTGCATCCAGTTGTTTGGAAATATATGCAACAAGTCGTTGCCATGATCCCAAGTACTGTGTCAATACTCCCACAGCCAGTCTTCTTTGCTCGTGTACATATAAGTAGAATGGACGTGTATGATCTGGTAGACCTAATGCTGGGGCACTCATCAAAGCTGTCTTCACATCTTCAAATGCCTTTTGCTGTTCAGGGGTCCACAGGAAGGGATCGTGTTCTGTACCTTTTATAGCTGCATAAAGAGGTTTCGCCAATATCGCATAACTGGGAATCCCTATCCTACAGAAGCCTGCTGCCCCCAAGAATTCCCACACTTGTCTTCTATTCTTGGGTATTGGTATTTGGCATACAGCTTCTTTTCTCTCTGGCCCCATTATTCTTTGACAGTTGGCTGACACAACTGAGCTTTCTTCCTGGACACCTTGTATCCTGCCTTCCAAAGAATGTGTAGTAAATCATGTGTTGCTTGCTGACATATTTCTCTTGTAACTGCCGCTATCAACAAATCATCTACGTATTGTAATAGTACACACTCTCCTGGGATGGACTTGAAATCCAGTAAGTCTTGACTTAAAGCTGATCCAAATAGGGTAGGTGAATTTTTAAACCCTTGGGGCAGTCTTGTCCAAGTCATCTGGCGTTTCGAGCCTGTTACAGCATTTTCCCATTGGAATGCAAAGATACACTGGCTTTCCGCAGCAATTCGAAGGCAAAAGAAGGCATCTTTGAGATCTAGGACAGTAAAATAGGTAGCCCCGCCCAGAATTAAAGCAAGCAGGTTATATGGATTGGGCACAACTGGGTGTATACTTACGACCGCATCATTGATTGCTCTCAAGTCCTGCACAGGGCGATACTCATCTGTACCGGGCTTTTGAACAGGCAACAATGGGGTGTTCCAGGGGGAAGTACAGAATTCTAGAATACCATACCTTATGAACTTATCCATATAGGATTGTATATTTTTCTTGGCCTTTTGTGGGATATGATATTGTCTTAAGCTCACTGGATAGACCCCAAGTTTTAGTTCAATTCGAATTGGTGGAATATTGCGAGCAAGTCCTGGTGGGTTGTTCTCTGCCCACACTCCTGGTATATTGAACAAGGATTCATCACTCTTAGGGTTTTGGCTATTCAACACTGTATAAAGTCGCCACTCTTCTTCCTTTGGTACAGATATTGTCATTATACCTGAAGGTCCATTGAACTTTAAAGATGTTGTTCCATTAGGTAGAAACGTTATCTGTGCTTGTAATTTTGACAACAAATCACGTCCTAGCAGTTGGACTGGACATTCAGGCATATAAAGGAATTGATGTTTCACTACGTGGACTCCCAATGTACAGAGTCGACTTTTAAGAACCGGTTTAGCAGCACTCCTTCCAGTTGCTCCTATTACGGTGATAGTTCTTCCAGATGGAGGAGCAACTAGGTCAGTCACCACCGAATGTTCAGCACCAGTATCAATCATGAAAGCACTCCTTTTTCCCCCTATTGCTACATCGACCATAGGCTCCGCTCGGCCAAGGGGGATGGAGCCCGGTCGGTATCAATAGTCCATGACTGTGTCAGCCAACCCCACAAAGTCCCTATCCTCTCTATCGCGGGGTCTCTGCGCTGCTGGATAGTACCTGTCTCCACTAACACTTCCTCTATTATTACCACTATTGCCTCCAGGACCGCCTTTACCTCTCGCTCTGCCTCTATAATTACTATATCCTGCCCTAGGTCTGTCTCTCTCATACTGTTCCCTTCGCGGACACTCACTTCTCCAATGCCCTTCTTCCCTACAGTACGCGCATTGATTCCTACTCAAAGGTTCCCCATTCCATTTACTCTCGCCTTTATCCGTTCCCCTATACACTTCCTTTTCCCTTCTATCTACGCCTGTGATAGCTACCGCTAGCATATCTGCTTTCCTACGCTTTCCTACGCATTTTACGCTCTTCCTCCTTCTTTGTCTCCTCCTTCTTTGTCTCTGTCTCCCTATTCATGTATACTTTATTGGCTATTTCCATTAGTTGGGTTATAGACATCCCTACAAACCCTTCTAACTTTTGTAGCTTGCGCTTTATATCTCCGTAGGCTTGGCTGACAAAGGCAGAGTTAACCATTCGGGAATTCTCAGGAGCCTCTGGATTAAAGGGGGTATACAAACGGCATGCCTCCAATAATCGGTCATAAAAGACACTGGGCGATTTGTGAAGAAATGACTATATTATTCTGTATTTTTTGCATATTTCTTGCTTTTTCTGTGTATTTTCATTCGGCAGATGGGACTGCCGAACAAAGACCACCCCTGGCTCACTTAACTTCAAAGCCGGCCTCACTTTCACCCTCTATGTGTGCGGTCAGCGTTCGTACTGCCGAATGCCACGTGGCAGAGAAAACCGCGGCCATCTTTTTTTCGTCAAACAAAGGCAGCGGGACTTGGTCGTCGAGTGTCTGGAACTAAAATTGGACACTCGACTTCCCGAACACTCATACGAACAATCATACGAACGCTGGAACTAGTGATACCGATTAGCTAGAAGAGCGCTATTCGGTACAAATATGCACACGAATGAGGGGAACAATCGCTGCTAGGAGCCAGGGGAATTCATTTGGTACTTTTATTTGTTTTTTCCCTTTTTCTAAGGTGACCGGTAAAACCACACGAATCTCTGGAACTTGGGCAGCCCACCCACAGTGAACCGGTCACAAAGGACTTCCATGGTTTTTGCGAACCCCTGAACCGATCTGGGTGAAATTTGGATATGTTGGTCACCCAGATCGGGGCTATCAGGGGATTTGTGGGGATACCCCAGGTATAAAGGGGTGTTCTAGAAATTGGGGAAAACAGTGAATTTTTCTCTGTTTCTGTTTTCCCTGTGTCTGGGTAAACGTCTATGCGATCTGTCTGCTGAAGAGAAATTAGACCCGTACAACAGTGCAGATGGCATATCAGTCACATGGCCTTCAGAGTGGACAGTGCAATCACTTTCACTCCCATCACTCTGAGCTTCTCGTTCACTGTCACAATTCTGATCAGCATCAGAATCTTGCCAGTGTACAGAACCATGTCTGTTTTCATTCCTATCACCTTGAACTGGAATCTCCCTCTCAAGTTTGGCCAGGACAGTCTTTTAAAACTGTTCTGCCCAAGATTGCCAAGATTGTTTGGCAATGCCAGGAGATGGAGAATTCTGTTTCACAGGTGATATTTATGAATTACTCACGTCTTTACTTTGAGACTGTTTTATGAAAACCTGGTCTGGTGTGGGAAAATCATAACAAGGAGGGGATTTACAGATAGTCTTTTCTTGCCTTTTTGTGCAACTTTTTGGCACAGAATGATGGCTGCTAACTTCACTGTCTGATTTCTGACTCTCCTCTTCATACTCATCCAATTGTGTTTTAAGCTGATTTATTTCCTGTGCATATTTATCCGTCAAAGCTTTCATTTCTTTTTCATGATCAGCCTGACGAGTTTTATGCTCAGCAAGTAAATCTTGGTATTTCCCATCTTGAATGCCCAATTGTTCACTATACGTGTCCAATTTGGTATTTAATACCTTGTTTTCATCAAACGGCTTAAGAAGTGCTGTCATAAAGAAAGGCCAAGAGGGTATTATGAACGCCATTTTCCTTTCTATGTTCTTTTGTCCAGCAATTTCTTTAAGATATGTTATTATGTGTGTATCACTTAGAATGGTGTGTTTAGCTTCCCATTCTATGCTTTTCAACCAAACCTCATAGCTTGAATCATTTTTCATATGTTTATGAATATGGACTAAAGCATTTTTTTCTTAGGTCTTCAATTATTTCAGTATTATCTGTTTCAGATGCATTGCTGGCCATTTTTTTTTACACTGATTGAATCTCAATACAAAACTCTTTTCTATATCAAGATTAATATTGCACGAATTACAGCAATATTATTGTATATGGAATATAATTTCTACTTAAACGATCTCAGCAGTGCCTCCAATTTGTGGGGATATTTATGGGATAATAGTAAACAGTTGAGAATTGCCCACTATTTCAATTCTCAGATCCCAAGATCGTTATCGTGTGAGTGAAATGTATTCCATATAAACAAAATCACAATTTGTTAAAAAAATAGATACAATGTATTGTGACAATTTAAATAATAATATGTAACATGCGTGATAATAATCAATGAATATTCAGTATAACATGAGTATGCAATACAAAGGCAATACACATTCCAATGGCTAACACAGCAATTGTCAAGACAATGATTTATGATGGGCTTCACAGAGACACTTTCTTTCACACAGCTTGCAGCATAAGGCCATAAAAACTTTAGCTAACATAATAACCCTTTCAATGCTGGCTAGACCTCCTAGGTAATTAAGATCTATTTTCATGTAATTTTAAATAAAATAACATTTAAACCAGCTCATTAGTAATTTCCTGAAACCATCCAATAAGAGTAATCTACCATGTTCTATAAGCAGAATCTTAACTTGCCTAAACAGATATTTTATCTTATTTTAGGGCAAATCAATACACCTGGATAAATATCACGATATGCTAACATGTGATATAATCACACTAATATATAATTATTATTTTCCCACCTGCAGAATGGAATGCTTAATTATATGTTCTTTAGTAACTACGATTTCTTTTTTTTTTTTTTTTTTTTTAAATATATTTTTATTGGGTAGTTTCCATATTTTGTGATGATATACAGTGCGGACACGCAGGTCCCAATAAGAGCTTGTTAAGGGTCTAAAAGGGTTAGGTAATTTGAGAGAGTGGGGTAGTTGAACATGCAAACATAGAGTGGTGACATGCAGGTCACAGTATAGCGACAGAAGCAGTATCTAGTTGGACTCGCAGGTCCCATAAAACATACATATACATATATATATTTTTTTTTCCTCTTTTTTATAATGAAGCAAAACATTAGGCTATAACATAAAGGAAATTGGGATCTAGTGATTTGGTGGTGGTATGCAGTGCTTATTCCAGTATATCACAGATCCCCATTACAAAGTGCCTCCAATATCTTCTAATAATTTTCGCTTCTAATAAAGGTAACGTTGCAACAGTATTGTAACTAGTCAAACTGTGCTCACTAGGAGTACATGAGTGTTAGCGAACATAACAGATCGTATTTCACAGTGGGGGGGGTGGTGGGGGATGAGGGGGGGGTGGAGGAGTGAGGTGTCAGACGGTGTGGAAGGTGGGTCTCTGACTGGTCTCTGTGAAGTGTGTCTGGTAGGAATGGCGAATCGTGATTTTAATCTTTTCGGAGGTACACCGCTATGTGTCCGTGTTGGGCCCCTTTGCCTATGACAACGTGTTAGGGTGTCCGGGCTGTTGACGGGTGTCGTGTACTTTAGTCCCCAAGTCCGGAGAGCCTAAGTGGCCTGGGTTGGGTGTGTGTCTTATTCTTGTCTGTTACCTCGGTGTCTGGCGGCCGTGTCCTTGCCCATGTCTACCGTCAATGTGTTCCAGCCTTGGGTTTAGGTGGTTTGTCAGGCGATGGTTAGTAACGGTTATCATGTATCTAAGGGAGTGGTCTCCTGTTTATACGTTGTTGGGGTGTAGGTAACTGCGCCTATTCCGTGGTATTGTCGATTTGGACGTAGTGGGGGCTATAGTATATCTGCCTGTTATCGTCCTCCGATAATGCGCGTGTGTGTGGTGAAGTTTGGTCGGTGTGTGTGTGTGAGGTTGCTTGGGTGTGTTAGATCGGGGAGGGTGGGGGGGGGGTGTGAAGGAGCCTAGAGGTGAGGGCGGGGGGGGAGAGAGGGGGTAAGGGGGGGAGGGGGGGAGGAGGGGGGGAGGAGGGGGGGGAGAGGATGCTGCCAAATCCCCCAGCGGCGTGCCCAAGCCCCCCTCCACGTCTCTCGGGCCATCTCCCCTCAGTGGTCACGACCGTCCCTGTCGCCAATTAGGCCGTGTATAGTATCCATGGTGTCCAGCTTGTGATGTGTTTTTCGTATCTCCCCTGCAGTTCCGCGATTTTGGCTTCTGCTGTCCTAATGTCTTCTACTGTGCGCTTCCAATGTTCCAGTGTGGGTGGAGTCTCCGACTTCCAGTGGAGAGGGATGAGAGTCTTGGCCGCGTTGAGCAAGTGTCTTAGGATTGATCTCCTGTAGGCCGGCACTGGGAGTTCCGTGTGGTGTAGGAGCGCTGCTTCCATGGTCAGCTGTGTTGGCTCGTCCATGATCTCTTTAATTTCGTGCTCGATACTAGTCCAGAACGGTTTGATCTTAGCGCAGTCCCACCATATGTGTCGTAGGGAACCAGGTTCTTCGCCGCATCTCCAGCAGGTGTTTGGGATCGTTGGGTTATAGCGGTGTATCAGGCTCGGTGTGCGATACCAGTGGGATAGGAGCTTATAGTTTGTTTCTTGATGGTGCGAGCTGGATAAGCTTTTGTGTTGTAGAAGCAGTATTTTTTCCCATTGTTCGGTTGTGAACGTAGTCCCTGTCCAGTCTTCCCATTGCCGTTTGTAGAGGGAGTTGTGGGTTCGATGTCCCGTTACCAGGTTTTGGTACATGGTTGACACCCTGCTTTCCGTTTCTGGTGTCTGCGTGCAGAGACCCTCGAACCACGTTAGGTCCCTGTGTAGCGATCCCCTGCGCGGCATGTTGTGGTAATAGTGTGCGAGTTGGTCGTAGTGAAATTGGTGCATAAGCGTAGGTGGTCCCGTCGTCGTAATGTCCCTGAGCTGGCGTATTCCCGAATTGTTAAGGACCGCGTGAATTGGGATATATCCGGCTCGGTTGGCCATCGGCCAGGCACTCGGTGGCAGGTTGTCTCCTAAGTTTGGGTTGTACGTGATTGGTATGAGGGGGCTAGGTTTGGGTGAAATTTGTTGGTCCTTCCTCAGGGTGGTCCAGTGTTGGAGGGTGTGCGCGATGGGTGAGTCGGCTCCCAGGACTGTTGGTGCATCTGCGTCCCTGTGCCAGACCAGCGTGTGTAGTTGTTTGTCTACCGCTTCCCTCCATAGCGTCACCCATCTTTTGTGTGGTGAATCTGTGTGTAGTTCCTTGATCCTCTGTAAGATTGTTGCCTGATGATATTTTCTGATATCTGGTAGTGCCAATCCGCCCCAGGTCCTGGGGAGGCAGAGTTTGTCATAGCTGACTCTCGCTCTTTCCCCCCGCCATACGTATCGGATGAGCGCTGTTTTTAGTGTCGCGAAGAACGTTTGCGGGACTGTCTGCGGGGTTGTCTGAAGGACGTATAGTATCCGCAGGAGGACATTCATTTTTATGACTGCGATCCTCCCTAGCCAGGATATGTGGGGATAGTTCCACCGTTTAAGGTCCGCTAGGATGTTCGCCAGGAGCGGGGCGTGGTTATGGGTATAGACCTCTTTAGTCGTATCCGGTATCCACAATCCGAGGTATCTCATTTTGTCCTTACACCAGTGGAAAGGGAACCTGCTAATTATTTTGTCGCAATCTGCTTTCGGGGTCGTGACGTTCAGGATGTCGCATTTGGGGAGGTTTAATTTGAGTCCAGATAGTCTACCGTACCTGTCGAATTCGGTCATGAGCTTGGGGAGTGCGTCCACTGGATTATTAAGGAAGAAAAGCATATCATCCGCATATGCGGCTACTTTGTGTTCGGTCGTTTTGTACCGGAAGCCCATGATCTGTTCGTTTCTCCTTATATACTCCAGTAGCGGTTCCAGGGTGAGTGCAAACATCAGGGGTGACAGTGGGCAGCCCTGTCTCGTGCCATTTCTAATGTTAAAGCTTTCAGAGAGTGCCACGTTTACCCTGATTCTAGCTGTAGGTTGATCGTAAAGTGCCGAGATCAAGGCGAGCATACCCGAACCTATTCCCGTCCTCCGCAAGGTTTCTGTCATGAAGTCCCAGTCGACTCTATCGAATGCTTTCTCGGCGTCCGTGGAAAGCAGTAGCAGTTTGGTCGACGTGTGCCTGGCTAGGTGTTGGATGGTTAACAGTCGTAACGTACTGTCCCGAGCCTCCCGTCCCGGGATGAATCCCGTTTGGTCGGGGTGCACCAGTCTGGGCATGTGAGGATGAATCCTCATCGCTAGAATCTTGGAGAATAATTTAATGTCCGTGTTAAGGAGCGAAATTGGGCGGTAGTTCCCTACCTGCTCAGTATCCTTTCCCGGTTTGGGGATCACTGTTATGGTTGCCGCCAGTGCCTCTCTATGAAAGGTGTGTCCGTCTTTTATCCCGTTGAGGGCCTCAGTTAGGTGCGGTATTAAAATGTGCCCATACTGTTTGAGGTATTCCACCGGGTAGCCATCAGGACCTGGAGCTTTACCGGATTTGGTCGTCTTCAGAGCTCGGCGTACCTCTTCCTCTGTGATGGGGGCATCCAGTTCTTCAGCTTCTAATGGTGTTAAAGTGTCACGAGGCAGGTTGTCGAGGTAGTTCCTAATATCGGTCTGTCTTGCGGCTATATTCGGTTCGGTGTCCCCTTCGCGGACGTTATACAGACCTGTGTAATATCGCTTGAAAGTGTCTGCTATCTCTTCCGGGAATTGTGTCGGTGTCCCCAGGGTCGTTCGTAGGGTGTGTACTTGCGCTCTCCCCTGCGTACCCCTCAGCATTCGGGCGAGCAGCTTGCCCCCCTTGTTGGCATGTAGGTAGAAAAACGCCCGCGAGCGTTTTATGGTTCTGGTGTGTCTGGAGGTGAGGAGGTCCGTTAATTGTTTCCGGGCGGTTATTAGATCCCTGTAGGTCTGTATCTGTTGATCTCGTTTGTGCGTTAGTTCTAGGTCAGAGATCTTCTGTGTGAGGTCCCTGAGTTGCGCAGTGGCTTCTGTCTTCCGTCGGGATGCCATCTGAATAAGGTGTCCCCTCATGACGCTCTTGTGGGCTTCCCAGAGTGTCATGGCGGACATTCCTTCAGTGTTGTTTTCGGCGAAGTACTGATTGAGGTGTTCCGCGATTTGAGCCTTCGTGGTCGCGTCCAGGAGTAGGGAGTCATTCATTCTCCAGGAGGTCCTGCTCGGCCTGAACAGGGGTGATGTGGTATTTATCTGCACCGCACTGTGGTCTGACCACGGCGTAGTGATGATATCGGCTTTCCGTAGATGGGTCAGCCCTTCTTGTTGTAAGAATATGTAATCGATTCGGGTATAGCGATGATGCAGTGTGGAATAATAGGTTTAGTCTCTGGTATCGGGTTTTAGGGCTTTCCATGCGTCTATCAGTCGCAAGTCTCTGAGCGCTTTTCGTATCGTCCGAAGCGCTGAATCTGGGACACTGCTGCTACCTGTGGAGGTATCTATTCGAGGGTCCAATGGTATATTGAGGTCACCCCCAAATATTAGGGTGCCTTCAGTGAATCGTGATAATCTGGTCAGAGTTCGTCTGAGGAAACTAGCTTGTCCGGAGTTCGGTGCGTAGGCGGTGGCGAATGTATATGTTTTGCGCGCTATCTCCCCTTTAATGAAGAGGTATCTGCCTCCAGCGTCTGACAGCACATCCATGGGGGTAAATTGGAGATGGGCCGCTAGGAGGATCGCTGTTCCAGCTTTGCGTGCGGTCGGATGGTTGCTGAAGTAATTGTGTACGTAGTGGGTATCTTTTAACAGCTTGTTTATTTGAGATGCGTTTCCTGCAGCAGGGCGACTGACACATGCTGTTGCCTAAGGCTACGTAGAAGGTGGGATCTTCGTTCTGGAGCATTGAGGCCCCTAAGGTTTTGCGAGCGGACCACCAGGGGGGACGGCGTATAAGCCATCTATGCGTCTCCCAGGGGGAGGCTCCGTGTGACTGGGGCCCCAGGTACACCCCACCGGTTCCACAGGGGCGGTGCACACTTCTCTGGTCGGTAAGCCCGGGCACGTCCCCGGGGGGGGGGGGGGGTGGGGGGGGAAGAGGAAGCTCCTAGAGAGGAAAAAAGGGGGGTCGGAGGGATGCAGGCAGGAGGTGAAGGGAGGGGTAAGTAGTTGCGATTAATGCTGCTGGTGAGTGTATGGTTGTGTGTGATGTGTCGTGTTTAGAGTGGTGCGTGTGTGTGTGTGTGTGGAGCTGACGTTACCAGGTGTTCTGCTGTGTCGGCTGTGGGGTGGTCGTCCACCGTTCTGTCTGGTGGTGTAACGTGAGATGAATCGGTCTTTGTCTCGGGAGTTATCTGTCCCGCGATAGTTGTAGCGGTGTGGGTGCACAGTGCTATGTCTTACGGATGTGTTAGGTTTATAACCTGAATAGGGATGTAATTAAATTAGATTAAGCGGGGCACCCCTGTCCGCGGGCGTCCGACGGCTGGAGTATCAGCCCGTTTTGTGCTGTCATGCCATGTCCCCTCCGGCCGTCCGTCCGTCATTGAAGTCGTTGAGGTCCCGTGGTCCATCTACAGGTGGTGGGGAGCGGTGCATGTCTAGTTTATACAGGGGTTGTAGGTTTCCCCCAGGGGGGAGGAGGGGAAGGGGGGGGGAGGAGGGGGGGGGAAGGGGGGGAGGGGGGGGAAGGGGCAGAGCGTCCTGCGAGGTCAAACCGCTAGGCGATTAGGCAAATCTGTGAACAACATTAAGCATTTACAATATTTACGATTCCAAACATATCCTATAACTCTACTGGTCTGAATAGTATATAGCGCATTTACATTTCTATCAGTATCACATTGCTCCGCAGTCCCACATAACGTATCTCCCCCCCGGACCCCCCCCCCCCCCCCGCCGGGCCCACCCGTGGGGCGGCGGCCCATTGCAGAGAGCCTCATCATCATTCCCAACCGCCGCCCCCCCCCCACCCCCCACACCCCCACACCCCCCGGCAGTATCAACACCGGCAGTAAGACACTATCAGCATATCCCCCCTCCACCAAATAACGTTCAGATTGTTACAGTCAATAGCCTCAGTTATGTAGTGTTTAAGGTCAAACCCGTGGGGGGTTCCATGGTGTACCCTCTCATGCCATTAGGACTTCGACTTTATCCCCGTCCCATACCCCTCCCAATCATCGGTAGCTTCCCCGGTTATAGCTGTCGGCCAATGTTCCAGGTGGTGGTGGTAGGGCTTCTGTCCGTAAGCAGAAAGGGGGGCATATAGGGCATCTCGAGTGTATGGGGTTGACGTGGTGGGGAGAGTCCCAGGGTGTGAGTGAGAGTCAGTATAGAAATATCAGTATAGAAATATCAGTCTAAGTCCGAATGCGTCGTGTACTTATCTTTGGGATCAGCGAAGCGGGTCGTTGTCGGTATCGGTCCACGGGAGAGTTCATGGCTCTGCAGGTGTAAGCTGCACGGGCTGAATCGTGTCTTAGGGCCTACTCATCTTCAGGCGGTGCAGGGTTTTGGTGCCTTCGGGCCTGTTGTCCGTGTGGCAAGTCCTCCCTGCGGCGCCTCTGCGCTCTCGGTGCCTGCATGTTGGGTCTGCGTTCCAGGGGGCTCAGGACCCAGTCTTCCACTTCGGTGCGGGGTAGTCCCAGCGCTTGTAAGAATGCGGGTACTTCGTCCGGCCAGTGGAGGGATTTCCATGCGTTCTCGTGTCTGGCATTTAGGGAGAAGGGGGAACCCCATTTGTAGGGTATATTGCGGCTTCGTAGTAGCTGTGTCACTGGCCTCAGAGCTCTGCGGGCCTCCAGAGTGAGGGGTGATAAGTCTTGGAATAGGGCAACTTCTGCCCCGCGGAACCACCATGTTTGCCTGGCTCTAGCTTTAGTCATAATGCGTTCTTTCATCCTGTACTCATGCAGGCAGCAGATAATGTCCCTAGGCGGGTTGTCCGCTGCACGGGGTCTTAGGGCCCTATGTGCTCTGTCAAAGTCAAAGCGCTGTGGGGCTTCTAGGCCTAAGATTATGCTGAATAGTTCTGACAGTACTGCTGCTACGTCCTCCTCACCTGGGGCTTCTGGGATATTGCGTATCCGTATGTTGGACCTGCGGCCTCTATTGTCCAGGTCTTCCGTTTGCCTCCTCAATTGGAGTAACATGTTACCCTGTCTGGTCACTGCTGTACATGTAGCGTCGAGTCGTCCTACCGTGGTGTGATGAGTGCCTTCCAGGGTTTGTAGGCGGCCATCTTGGGCTGTGAGATCTCGTTGCAGTGCGGCAACTTCCGACCTGATCGCTTCATTCAGGTTATCGGATAGGGCTTGTAGGTCAGATTTTGTGACCATCGTGGCAGTGAGGGCCCTGATGTCGGCTCGAATATCCGCCAATGAGAGTCCCTGTGGATCGGGTGTTTGTGCATGTGGCGTTGCGGCCTATTCGTCGGCCATCTTGGGGCCTGGTGCAGCCCGTTGTTGCCTGCCTGGCGTGCGGAGGTATCCGTCTAGCGTGCCTGACTGGGGCGAAGGTTGGGAGCCCCTCTTCGTCGGGTGAGAGTCCGACCATTTGGTGCGTCCCATCGAGCAGGTTATGCAGTGATTTGTGCGCTGATTATAGCATAACGGGACGGAGCTCCTCAGTTAGGCGGCCATCTCCGTCGGCGTTCAAGCCACGCCCCACTAAGATTTCTAAATATCGAAATCTGATCGTGATTTATCCAGTCATATATCATGCTATTAGAAAATTTTAATTAATTTAGATTAATTAAATAAAACCAGTATAATTACCAGTTAGGTAGCTTTTCTCATCATATGAGTAGGTAGTCTCAGGAACTGAATGGATGTGTGATTGGTGTGTAAGAAATTCTGAGTGCCCTGGAGTGGATATCTGTCATGGATTTCTCTGCATTGCCCCCCGACTGCTCACCTCTTGCTTCTTTGCTTCCTTTGCATCCTTTGCATACCTCCTTCTTTTCCCTTTGTCTTAACTTTTTAAAGGGAACATTCACTAGGTGATAGACCAATAGAAAACTGGAGGTGTGGTTACCTTCCAGATAGCAATTTAAGTATTTGGTCTATAGAGGGCAGTCTCGTCCCACTAAACATACCTATCCAGGAAAGAGTTAACTTTTCCTGGTGGCTATTTTGACATCAGTTAGCTTATCTTTATGGTTATTTATAATTTAAGTTTTCTGTCAGTTCAAATAGTTTCTTTGGGCTTTCTTCAGACTATGTGTCTGGCAATTCTGCTATAATTTCTAATATGACAGTTCGTAAACTAAGTATGACCCTTAAATTTCAATGGGACGTTATCCAATATCGAAAGTAAAATGAAATTATTTAATCTTCTCTGTCACAAATGTCTGGGTTTAGAATTCATTATATTCCATTAGCATTTAGACAGTCTGTCCATCCCCCATTCTCATTTCTTATCATCAGGTTTGTATATACTAAGCATTCCTTTAGCTATGGCAAAGTGGTTCATTTTACAGAAGGGATAGAAATCTTGTGTATTTTGTTAGTCTGAAAATAAAAAAAATGGAGTCTGCTCTGTTCAGAGTGACTCTGACAATATACATTTTAATTTCTATCATAGCACAAAATGTCTGCCGATATAAATACCCTGACAGTTCGAATGCATGAATGGGGCCTTTCGTGCAAATACTCAAAGTTTAAGTGGCGTTCGATTTGTCGAACACACTTCGATTTCCGTCAGTGTTGAAGTCTGGAGAAGGTAAAGTTCAGCGGTGTTCATGCTGTCGCGTATCCAATTTAAGTTCCATGAACTCGACGACCAAACACAGCTGAATGCGTTTGACTGAATTAAAATGGCCGCTTCCACGTGTTCGTATGTCGAATAGCGCCCACTTCGGCACTTCGGCTGTATCCGAAGTGCCACTTCGAAAGTGCAAATCCTTGCCAATAGTTCTTAAAGGGGCAGAAACAGTACTTTAGAATCCAATCTGCACAAATGGAGCTCCTAAAAGTCAGTATAACCAAGGGACCATAGTCACAGGGCAAGGGGCTGGCAAGCAGGCCTCTCCAAAACCCAGTGGCGAAGTGCAATTTGTCACATAATGTAATGTAAGTACTTTTGTACTCTACAAAGAGAGACCGACCGCTGGCCCTAATTCCCTGGAAATGTTTTGGGCATGAAGTCTCAAAAAGAGACTTCCATGAAACTTTTTAACCCCTGCTCTGATCTGGGTGATTTTTGGATATGTTGTTCACCCAGATCCGGGGATGTAACATTTTTGGGGGTATGTTTATGTTTTGAGGTACTTTACTGGCTCTTGCCGCGCATGCGCATTCAGCCGAGGAGGAGGAGAGGGGGAGGAGGAGGAGGAGAGCTCCCCGCCCGGCACTGTAGGAAGAGGTAAGTTTAACCCCTTCCCCTCCATCCAGCCCGGCGGGAGGGGGACCCTGAGGGTGAGGGCACCGTCAGGGCACTATAGTACCATGAAAACAAGTACTTTAATAGCTTTCCCTCTCCATGATCACATGGCCCAGAAGGGCTAGATTGGCTGAAGAGGGACTGTTTGGATTGTCACAGTCCACCTGATTACAATCACCTGGAAGGTAAGTATCCCTGCAGCGGGTGCTGCAAACCGTTTTGGTTTGCAATGCTGCTGTAACAACCTTAAATCCCTCCTATTTCAGGACCGCATAGTTCGCCATAAAGGCATTTAATATTTGACTTTAGTTCATGGTTGACACACAAATATGTCTCACCACTCTTACTCTCTTTTTCTATCATTCTTAAATATGCGTAAGTTAACTGTGCAGTCATATGTCTCATCCCATCATGTTTCCATTATATTTATCATGTCATATTGCTTAGTGCAGCTATTGCCTCTAGTTCCCCCATGTTGTTATTTAGGCTCCTTGCATTAGTAATCATACATTTGATATTATCATGAGTCACTTGTACTATATATGATGTTTTTATTACTATTACATCTTGAGGAAGACCATGTGGCCCACAATGCATTTTAATATATTTTAGTATCCAGTCATTAACCTTATCTATGTCACCAGCAAACATTTATTCAGTCTTACTCATTCTGAATTCCATTGTGCTATAAATAAAGTCCTGAACAATGTACTAACTATGCAAAATTAAATAAATAAATACTTTCACTCACATGGTTCAAAAGTGTGTTGTAGGTCCTCAATATGCTGAGGAAACCCAGGTCCTTTGCACATTATGAGAAAATCATCTGACCAGAACTTAAATGTTGCTCTTGACCTTGGGTTTTAGGCAGGTTTTATACTTATAATATTGTTATACTTGAAATAATTATAGTAATTGTTGTAAAAATGCTGTAATAATTGTAATGTTGTATTTTTGGAAAGGAACTTTACATTAACCCATGATGGTTGTATAACATGCTGCCCACATCAAACTTTCAGAGAAGATAAAAGCTTGGAAAGTTGGTGCAACAAAGATAAGGTTTAAAAAAAATGAATTCAAAGAATGATGGACAATCCAGCAAAAGTAATACCATGACCCCCATAGATCTAGAGTATTGTCTACATCTATGGGAGTCATGGTATTACTTTGCTGATGTCCTTGTTATCTCAGTTTACATTGGAAGAGCATCTCTATCTGCAACCAATGCATTAAAGATTGCTTGATAACGTACACCTTCTAGTTTATAGATACCTTTAACCTGCAGGACTAACAACATACTTTTATATTTGTATGTGTATGTTCTTTTCCACCTTTAGCTGATAGTACACTGAATTAAGCAAATTAGTTAATATCACCTCCAATTGTTTGAAGTCCAAGCCAGTTTAGTTTCTTGTCCAGGTGCAAGCCAGGGACAGGAGCTGAGATGGCTACTAAAGGCTCCTCTTCTCCAGTGCTGTTCACATGTGCTGGGAGAAAGTTATCTGAGGATTGTCCCTCATCACCTTCAATCACCATTCAGTTTGAACTAGCAGTTATCTGAAGTCCCACTGGGACTCCTGAGTGGCCAAATCCTATTTGACTCTGCCAGCCTTGAGTGCTGTGAATAGGTTGCTGACCCCTCTCTAGCAAATATTACGTATTGGAATGTAACAGCAATATTGATCAAATCTATATTGAGATACCTATTTGGTTTAGATATAAATTGATACATGGCACTGGTTAAATAGATAGTGGAGGGTCTGGGGTCTTCTGTCCTGAAGGGGTAGACTACTAGGTTAAGTAGGTTAGTAGATTATTACTATTCTTGTTCTTCTTAGGACCTTTTAAAAACATGTATAAGTGATTGAGTTAGTTCAACTGATTTTATGTGGCTGGCAGCAATAGTACTATTCCAAGAAGAATTGTTTATGCTGTCGCGTTAATACATTTATCTCTCATTTTATTATCTATCTATTCTGATCTTGAGAGAGAGTTATTTTTATTCATCACTGCCACTTCTAACTTTGTAGTCTAGTATGCTATTGTAATTTACATTAATCCTTAACTGTTAGTTCAGTGATTTTCACTGCAGTAGATCTGTACAAGGCAAGCCAAACACAGTGATTGTTGCCAGTTGATTGTGAGCTGCGCTGCAGCGGGCTATGCAAGAGTTAATTTAAATTAAGTACTAATATAGTAATTTACATTTTAGGTTTTATGTTAATTGGATTGATTAAAAAAAAAAATCTACTATGTGTATAGAATTTTGTGTATACAGTCTTTCAGTGTTCTTTCTTCATACCCCAAAAAGGCAAAATTAAAAAAAAACAGCATTATGACAATTTTTCTTGTTTTTTTCAACAATGAATAAAATTAAAAATGCACTGCAAGAATAGATCCATATTTTCCCCAAGAGGACCCATGCATAATGTGTCTTCAATGTGGGAAAAGTCTTTATAAAATCCTTACCGTACATCTTTTGAATTCTGATTAGAGTGACAAGACTTGCTGTGGGAATATTACAGTGGCAAATCTCAAGAGAAATAAGACTGATAGTATTACTTTTTTTTTTAGGAATTAGTTTTAATGACCCTTTCACTATTATTAGAGTGAGGTGGGTAGGTAAGGTTAATTTATATTAAGTGAAGTGGCTAGGGGTTTTATTGATTAACATGAAGTATCTGAAAATGATGAGTAATGAGGTCCATGAGGTTTTATAGCATGTTTGGATGAATATGTTACATAGTGACAGGGATCTTTTGAACTTTTTGTTGTTGAAAAATATGACTTTAATTCAGGCAAACCATGATCCTTGCAAACCAGACTGATTTTATTAACAGTGGGCTTGTGAATAGAAAACTATTTGAGATATGCAAAAGAGAAATAGTTGTTACCATAGCAACTAGTTCATTGAATTGCAAGGCACATAGACACATATTGGCAGTGTAAGACTTAAGGACACACTGCAGAATGAACTAGCACATTCTGAGATAGAATAGTCTTATGCTTTATTTTATTATTTTGTAATAATTTAATTCTGCAAAAATAATAGTAATGCAATTAAATTTACTTCAGTCCATTCATTTTTATGATTTCCTATCCATTTCTTTTTTTAAATAAAAAATACAAAACTGATTCGTAAATTAATTATGCAGACCTGTAATAAGTGTATTTGGCTTGTAAGATAAATACAACATTTAAGTCAGAAATGGAAGCTTTTGAGGCACTTGGTTTAGTTATGCCTGAGTCTTCATGATTCAATGTAGCTACACATTTAAAAATTAAACATTTTAAAGTGGCCCTCCATACACCTGATATGCTATGGGAGGCACATAAGTGCGTCCTGAGAGGGGAAATGATTAAGAGAGCGCCTGACCAAAAGTGCCAGAGGGACATCCATATAAAGATACTAACACAATAAATAAAAACCCTGGAGGTAGAACATCTAGGTGACAATGCGTTACAGACATACAAATCTCTATCAGCGAAACGGTCGGAACTGACTACTACCCTCCAGCTACATGCGAAACGCAAAGTACATTTAAAGAAACACACATACTACTTACTAGAGGGTAAATGCGGAAGCTTACTAGCCTAATCCTTACAACAACATAGACAAATGACTTTCATATCTACTTTAATTATTGGAGATTTTAATTACCCAGACATAAATTGGGACATAGGGACTAGTAGCTCAGCAAAGAGAATTAGGTTTTTAAACTTGTTAAATGACAACTTCATGTCACAACTTGTACAAGCACCAACTAGAATGGATGCTTGTCTGGACCTGGTTTTAACAAACAACGTTGATCTTTTGACCAACATTCAAGTAGGTGAGCACTTGGGAAATAGTGATCACAATATAGTGTCCTTTGAAATAAACTCAAAAAAACAAAAGCACATGGGGTTTACTAAAACATATAATTTTAAAAAGGCCAATTTCAATAAGATAAGGGAAGCTTTACAATATATTGACTGGCATAAACTCTTTAGTGAAAAGAACACTGAGGATAAATGGATCATCTTCCAACAAATATTAGAAAGGTACATTTATCAGTATGTACCATTGGGAAATAAGTATAAAAGAAACAAATTAAAACCAATGTGGCTTAGTAGAGAAGTAAAACAAGAGATTAAAAATAAGAAAAGGGCATTTCAAGCATTTAAATCAGACAAATCAGATGCATCTTATAAAAGATATAAGAAAGCAAATAATGCGTGCAAAAAGGCAATTAAACTTGCTAAACTTCAAAATGAAAAAATGATAGCTAAAGAGAGCAAAACCAACCCCAAAGCATTTTTTAAGTACATAAATTCCAAAAAAAACAAAAATGAAAGTATAGGTACACTTAAAACTGAAACGGGGGTGTTAGTTAATGAAGACCAAGAAAAGGCAGGAATTCTAAATAACTATTTCTCCTCCGTATATATTAAAGAAGAACCCATGGCAATAGATGTGCAAATGATTGCTACTAAAAACTTGCAGAATAATTGTAATTGGTTAACTCAAGACAATGTGCTGCAGCAACTAAAGAAAGTTAATATAAACAAAGCTCCAGGGCCTGACGGTATCCATCCACGTGTACTTAAGGAACTAAGTGTAGAAATAAGTGAACCTCTGTTTTTAATCTTTCAAGATTCTTTTCTTTCAGGAAGTGTTCCGGAGGATTGGAGGAAGGCAGATGTGGTTCCTATATTCAAAAAGGGTTCAAAATACTTGCCTGGAAATTATAGACCTGTGAGCTTAACTTCTGTGGCTGGTAAAATATTTGAAAGGTTATTAAGGGATAATATTCAAGAATTCCTTGAGAAGAATATGGTTATCAGCAAAAATCAGCACGGTTTTATGAAGCACAGGTCATGTCAAACTAACTTGATTGCGTTCTACGAAGAAGTAAGTAGAAGTATAGATCAGGGTGTTGCAGTGGATGTGATCTATTTGGATTTTGCCAAGGCATTTGATACAGTTCCACACAAAAGATTAGTGTTCAAACTCAAGGAAATCGATCTCGATAAAAAATGCTTGTTCTTGGGTAGAACATTGGCTTAAAAACAGAATACAAAGAGTTGTCGTTAATGGTAAATTTTCAAGCTGGACAGAGGTGGCAAGTGGTGTCCCTCAGGGGTCTGTTCTGGGACCCCTTCTATTTAACATTTTTATAAATGATCTTGAAGACAGCATTGAAAGTCATGTTTCAGTGTTTGCAGGTGACACAAAACTTTGTAAAATAATACAATGTGAGCAAGATATTACTTTGCTGCAGAAGGATTTAGATAGACTGGAGGACTGGGCACTCAAATGGCAGATTAAATTTAATGTTGAAAAATGCAAAGTTATGCCCTTCGGCGTAAAGAATACACAAGCAACGTATACCCTTAATGGAAGTGAATTAGGGATAACAACACACGAAAAGGACTTGGGAATTGTTATAGACAACAAACTATGCAACAATGTGCAATGTCAATCAGCAGTGGCCAAGGCCAGTAAGGTATTGTCATGCATGAAAAAGGGCATTCATTCTCGGGACGAGAATATCATTTTGCCTCTCTATAAATCACTGGTAAGACCACATATTGAATATGCTGTGAATTTTGGGCACCTGTTCTAAAGAAGGATATCATGGCACTAGAAAAAGTGCAGAGGCGGGCTACAAAATTAATAGAAGGAATGGAACATATCAGCTATGAAGAATGGTTAACAAATTTCAACCTATTTAGTTTAGAAAAACGTCGCCTGAGGGATATGATAACATTATACAAATATATTCGGGGCCAATACAAACCATTGTGTGGAAATCTATTCACAAACCGGACTTTACATAGGACACGAGGCCATGCGTTTAGACTGGAAGAAAGAAGATTTCGTCTAAGGCAAAGGAAAGGTTTTTTTACTGTAAGAACAATCAGGATGTGGAATTCTCTGCCTGAAGAAGTGGTTTTATCAGAGTCCATACAGATGTTCAAACAGCTACTAGATGCATACTTGCAAAGACAGAATATTCAAGGATATAATCTTTCAATGTAGGGTAATAACTGCTTGATTCAAGGATAAATCTGACTGCCATTCTGGGGTCAAGAAGGAATTTTTTGTCCTAGCTTGTTGCAAAATTGTGCTTCAAACTGGGTTTTTTTTTGTTTGTTTTTTTTTGCCTTTTGGATCAACAGCAAAAAACAGGTGTGAGGAAGGCTGAACTTGATGGACGCTAGTCTCTTTTCAGCTTTCTAACTATGTAACTATGTAACTATTAAACTCCCAGATGGCTCACAAATTAACCTAATGCCAGACATTATTACAGCCTTCCATAAATATTACTTTGAATTATATAACCTAAGGGACACACCACCCCCAGCAGTGGACATCTAGGACTTCCTATCGAAGAGAATAAAAAACACCATACCATGAAAAAATGGTAGAATTCTTGGACAGACCCATTACAAGTAGTGATGTCACGAACATAAAATTTTCGGTTCGCGAACGGCGAACGCAAACTTTCGCAAATCTTCGCGAACCGGGCGAACCGCCATAGACTTCAATGGGCAGGCGATTTTTAAAACCCACAGGGACTCTTTCTAGCCACAATAGTGATGGAAAAGTTGTTTCAAGGGGACTAACACTGGACTGTGGCATGCCGGAGGGGGATCCATGGCAAAACTCCCATGGAAAATTACATAGTTGATGCAGAGTCTGGTTTTAATCCATAAAGGGCATAAATCACCTAACATTCCTAAATTGTTTGGAATAACGTGCTTTAAAACATCAGGTATGATGTTGTATCGATCAGGTAGTGTAAGGGTTACGCCCGCTCCACAGTGACAGACCAAACTCCCCGTTTAATGCACCGCAAACAACCGCAAACAGTCCATTTGCACAACCGCAAACTCCCCATTTGCACATGTTTTAGTGCAAACTAGTCTAACTACTAATATAGTTGAAACATGCTATTTTTATTCATGCCAGACAACCATGAAGGACAATTTTCAAAAGTAACTTAATAGATAAACTCCAGCTTACACTGGTGAATAACTCTCAAATTTTAAACGATGAGACCGGATATATGTACCATAACCACTGAATAACTGCGAGAATAACTGCCACCTGAGGTTAAAAGTGTAAATAGTAAGTGTGTCTATTGAATAATCAATAGTAATAGCAGGACTCTGTGGAGATAGTTATTAAGGCAATATGAGTTCACAAAATAGCAATATTGTGTAACAAATGTCTCAGCTTTTTGTATCTTTTCTTTCCATATGTGGGCAAGAAAAATGAAACAATAGCTGAATAAAATTAATCTAGTAAAGGTTTAACCACATATGTTTAACCAGTACACTGAAAAAATAAATTAATTTTGGGAAAGATATGTATTATCCCACTGTAGTAGAAAAACTGTGTCAATTATATGTGCAGCCGACAGATTGCTTCAAGTAAAAAAAATAAATTTTATTAGCAATAAATCACTGTCAATAACTAACACATAAAATATAAAAGACAATAAAAGTTCCCAAGTTTGGAGAGCAGCTTCTGTCAAATTAAAGTTTTGAGTGTCCAAAAGATGTTAAAAATCTCTCTCACCGGCCGGATGAAATCAGACCTGGACCTCTTCGTGTTGCAGACAGACTTGCTGACAGCCGTGTGTGTTCCACTGCAGCTCAGATTTGTGTTCCAGCTCACTCTCCTGCTCACTCTCTTGGGAATCGGAATAGAATGCCGCCTTACGCGTTTCGTGATCGTACTATCACTTCATCAGCAAGTCTGTCTGCAACACGAAGAGGTCCAGATCTGATTTCATCCGGCCGGTGAGAGAGATTTTTAACATCTTTTGGACACTCAAAACTTTAATTTGACAGAAGCTGCTCTCCAAACTTGGGAACTTTTATTGTCTTTTATATTTTATGTGTTAGTTATTGACAGTGATTTATTGCTAATAATTTTTTTTTTTTTACTTGAAGCAATCTGTCGGCTGCACATATAATTGACACAGTTTTTCTACTACAGTGGGATAATACATATCTTTCCCAAAATTCATTTATTTTTTCAGTGTACTGGTTAAACATATGTGGTTAAACCTTTACTAGATTAATTTTATTCAGCTATTGTTTCATTTTTCTTGCCCACATATGGGAAGAAAAGATACAAAAAGCTGAGACATTTGTTACACAATATTGCTATTTTGTGAACTCATATTGCCTTAATAACTATCTCCACAGAGTCCTGCTATTACTATTGATTATTCAATAGACACACTTACTATTTACACTTTTAACCATGAAGGACAGACTAACTATCATGCCAGGGCCAATCATAGTTAACCACCTCAGATAGTAACATGGCTCCCTCTATATACATAGTAACATGGCTCCCTCTATATACAGAGTAACATGGCTCCCTCTATATACAGTGTAACATGGCTCCCTCTATATACAGTGTAACATGGCTCCCCTCTATATACAGAGTAACATGGCTCCCTCTATATACAGTGTAACATGGCTCCCCTCTATATACAGAGTAACATGGCTCCCTCTATATACAGTGTAACATGGCTCCCTCTATATACAGTGTAACATGGCTCCCTCTATATACAGTGTAACATGGCTCCCCTCTATATACAGAGTAACATGGCTCCCTCTATATACAGTGTAACATGGCTCCCCTCTATATACAGAGTAACATGGCTCCCCTCTATATACAGAGTAACATGGCTCCCCTCTATATACAGAGTAACATGGCTCCCCTCTATATACAGAGTAACATGGCTCCCCTCTATATACAGTGTAAACATGGCTCCTCTCTATATACAGAGTAACATGGCTCCCTCTATATACAGTGTAAACATGGCTCCTCTCTATATACAGAGTAACAGGGCTTCCCTCTATATACAGTGTAAACATGGCTCCTCTCTATATATAGAGTAACATGGCTTCCCTCTATATACCGTGTAAACATGGCTCCCTCTATATACAGAATAACATGGCTCCCTCTATATACAGAGTAACATGGCTTCCCTCTATATACTGTGTAAACATGGCTTCCCTCTATATACAGAATAGCATGGCTCCCTCTATATACAGAGTAACATGGCTCCCCTCTATATACAGTGTAAACATGGCTCCTCTCTATATACAGAGTAACATGGCTCCCTCTTTATACAGTGTAAACATGGCTCCTCTCTATATACAGAGTAACATGGATCCCCTCTGCTAGAGACTGTTGTTAGTAAATAGTCATTTTAAGGGGGGACTGTTATGGATAGAAACGAACACTTAGGTAAAATGTCTATTTACTATGTATACCTGTATTTACTCAAAATGGCTGCTAGAGCACCCCTTCCCATCGACCAAGCACCTCGTGTAACAAGATGGCGTCTCCATCCGGAGTAAAATCCCGAGATGATGGTGACATCATACTTTGGAGGAAGTGCATTAGATAAGACACTTAACACTTGATCAATTAAAGATGTATATTCTCTGTTATCTCACGTTTTGCATATGATGTATGTTCTGCTTTACAAGGGGTCTGCCGCCCCTCTAAGTAAACATTCCAAAGTTTTTCATTAACCTGAACCTTGTGTCTCAGTGTGATTTACTTCTGTGTGCATGCATCTTATCTCAAACAATCCGGAAAGGGGCAGATACTCAAACAAACAAACACTTGGTTTGGTCCAGAACAATAGTAAGGGTAGGAATATATACAACTATATATAAAAATTACATCAATTATCAAAATAATCATATATCGTGAGCCAAACGTAGGACGAGTTAAACAGAGACAAGAAACATCGAACCAAACTATCATGATTTGGTTTACTCTGTCTGGTGATATACCTTACAGTGCCACTACCTGTCTGTGCTGCTATTGCAGGCTGCTGCTCAGAGATCTCTCTCTGTTACCAGTTGGTCTTACTTTGTAATTAACTTTTCCCTATTTAGTTGAGCCTCACACCTTCTTGTTTGCCAGTCCATCAATGTTAATGTTGTCGATCTGGTCCTTTTGTCCTAAATACCTATGCTAGCTTTCTGACATTCCTGAGTTCCCTGCATCCAGAGGCCTCTCCTGAGTTCCCTGCATATTTGGAAGCTGTTGCTGTAAACCCACAACATGCAATCAAAGTAGCTCTCAATGCAAGTGCAATTCCAAGTGAAGAACACTCTCCAGGAGGAAGGTATATCACTATTCAACAAAACTTAAAAATAACAGATGTGTGGCGCTTAAAAATATTTATTTGTCTAAATTGCACCAATGATGTGAATAGATGTTTTCCCTACACCTTAATGATAATAATAAACTGCACAAAGCTCATACAATGTGACAAAAACACAAGGTTAACTAAACCCTTATAGTGCATGCATAAATTATACTTATGAATGGGCTTGTTTTAACAATTCAGATGTAGAGCCTGAAACAATAGAAAAATACAACTCTGTAAACATATCTGAATATAGTGATAGTTAATGGTTGCACTCACCGATTGTAGAGCTGTATCAGGCTCTGTATATTGCACCCAAAGGTGCCTAAAAAGGCAAAGGATAACCACTTGTGGGTGACTCCAGTGTAGAAATATCCTGTGAGGTATCAGGAACACCAGGATCAATAAAGAATACATTTATTTGGACAAATAAAAAAGTTATTAAAAACAAAAGTCCTATGAACATAGGTAAAAGTTAAATATAATCAAATAAAATAAGGATAGCACTCACATGCACTTTACGGACGTATGCACATGCTATAAGGTGATTTATTCACTGATAAGCACATTAAATTGAAGATTATGCTAGCGCTAGTGTACTTATAATCTTAATTTTAATAATGACAGGAGGCGAGTATTTTGCATTACTCTCTTTACTAAACTCCACAGCAGTAAAGAAAGTGAAAACATTTAAACCAATCAAAATGCAAAACAGTGAGCATATAGTCTCTGTGAACAGGCTCCTCCCCCTCTTTCGGAGCGACATCGGAACAGGGAAGAAGGTTGATAATAAAGTCTGTAATGAACATCAGTAGTAATCTTTAACGGGAGTGATGAACTTCTTGGCTTGAGTAGAAAAAACCGGTACCAACAGGTGAAGTGTCCAATAGGGTCTTTGGTCTTTGAAATATGAGCCGTAATCCTATGGATATATGGTAGATGTTCCCAATCTTTGCGAAGTTAAACTGAAAGGAGAATATGAGAAGGTTAGGCACCGGTCTTAAAACTGTTTGTAGTCATGACAGTGATCCATCGGATAATATTGCATTAATAATAATAATAATAATTGCGAGTTCAGTGTGAAATCTACTAGTAGTTTAATAGGCTGATGATAATAATGGATATGTTAAGCCAACACATTAATATTGAGAAACAATTAGACAACAGGAAAGGAAAGATGTAGACAAGAAATATAACTAGAGTAGTTCCCCTCCTCCGGGTGGGAAGGGTGGGAAAATACTCGCCTCCTGTCATTATTAAAATTAAGATTATAAGTACACTAGCGCTAGCATAATCTTCAATTTTATCACATGACAGGAGGCTTCCTATTTTGCATTTTTAACGCTGTAGGATAAGAGACATAGCCGCACCAGAGTTCGGTCGGAAATAGAAGGTGCGGAATGTAGATTCTCTAGACCAGTCTGCGGAGCGTAGGATATCCGATAGGGAAGCGCCCGCCATAAAGGCTGAGGATGCTGCTGCTCCGCGCACCGAGTGGGCTCCAAACGTAGTGTCAACGCCGGCTAGCGATAGTAGCCAGCGAACCCATCTTGCTAGAGTGGTGGTAGTGATGGGGACATGTGGTCTAACGTATGACACTAGGAGTTGACCTGATGGTGAGGATCGGAGTGGTAGGGTAGTTTCCACGTAATGTTGTAGAGTGGAGACGACACAGAGTTGTGGATCTGTGGGGAAGAAAGGATAAAACACAGATGTGGAGTCCGTCTTAGTGCGACGAGATATCCGGAATGTAACTCCTTCAGGGGAGATTGAGAAAGCGTCTATGTCCAGAGCTCGAATGTCTGAGACCCTGCGGAAGGAGACCAGGCAAAGCAAGACTGTGAGTTTTGCTGATAGCTGACGGAGGGAGAGTCTGTCGTTAGTTGGCCAATCTCTCAGGAATCGGAGGATAATGTCGACGTCCCAGAATTGAGAATATTTCGGCCCTGGGGGGCGTTGTAATCGAATGCCTCTCATGAGTCGACATACGAGTGGGTCCTTTCCCACCGGGATCCCTTGAATGGGGACATGGGCCGCTGAAATAGCTGAGCGGATTACGTTTAGTGATCTGTAGGATCGGCCCAATGAGAATAGGTGAGATAGGAAGTTCAAAATGGTTGAAATAGTGGCCGTAAATGGATCGAAGTTTCGTTCCAGACACCAAGTGGACCAGGAATTCCAGGCGGATAGGTAGCATCTTCTGGTTCCAGGGGCCCATGAGTCCCATAGTAGTTCCTTAGCAGCCTGCGATAGTTCGCCGACTTGCCAGGAGCCCCTGAAAGCGTCCAAGCCACCAGATGGAGACGATTGTCTAAGATGAGAGGATGCGGATTGCCTTTGGGATCTGTGAGAATGTACTGATGATGAGGTAGTAGGAGAGGATCGTTGCATGATAGAGCTAGGAGATCTGGGAACCATGGTTGTCCCCTCCATAGTGGAGTGATGAGTACCAGCGAGGTTTGCTGGTTCTTCAGGTAGTGTATGGTCCTCGCTATCATGGCGAAGGGAGGGAAGGCGTAGGCTCCCGTGATTGGCCATGGTTGTAGAAATGCGTCTACTGCTGCACACTCCGGGTCTGGGAGCCAGCTGAAGTATAATTTCATTTGTCTGTTGTTGCGGGACGCAAATAGATCTAGGTGGAGTGGACCTAGGCGATCCGCGATGTGGTTGAAGATTTGTGGATCCAATTTCCAGTCGCTGGTGTCCCGCCAGTGGCGTGAGAACCAATCCGCTGTGAGGTTCGTCTCTCCTGGGAGGTATTCCGCCGTGAGGGAGATGTTGCGAGGTAGGCAGAAGTTGAAGATGTCTTTCGTTATTTCTGATAGGAGCCGGGAGCGGGCTCCGCCTAGGCGGTTGATGTAGCGGACTGCGGAGATGTTGTCCATCCGGAGGAGGATGCAGCAGTCCGACTTGTCCTTCGCTAGGCTTCGGATGGCGAAGGACCCCGCCAGAAGTTCTAGGCAGTTTATATGTAAGTTGAGGTCCTGGGATGTCCAGGCACCTCCTGTCGATATATTTCCGCTCGTTGCGCCCCATCCCCAGAGGCTGGCGTCTGATTCTAGTATCATGTCGGGAGCCTTTCCGAAGATGGCTCGGCCGTTCCACGCCTCCATGCTGTCCAACCACCATCTGAGTTCGTCTCTGACTTCCTCTGTCATCGGGACCAGCTGGTCGTAGGAGGGGTTTTCCCTGAGGAAAGAAGCTTTGAGACGTTGCATCGCCCGGTAGTGAAGTGGACCCGGGAATATAGCTTGAATGGAAGCAGAGAGAAGTCCCACTATGCGTGCGAGGGCGCGGAGTGGAATGGTGTGGCAGCGGATGGCTCTGCGTAATTCCTTGCGGATGGCTGAGATCTTTGCTGTTGGCAGCCGTAGGGTGCTGGAGATGGAATCTATCTCGAATCCCAGAAATTGTACCGTCTGTGACGGGGAGATAGCCGACTTCTGAAAGTTCACTATGAAGCCCAGAGATGACAGGAGATCCGTGGTATACCGTGTGTGACGTATCAGTCTGAGTCTGTCTGAGCAGAACAGTAGGAGGTCGTCTAGGTATATGATGCAGCGAATTCCTTGCGCTCGAATATGTGCGACCACGGGCTTCATCAGTTTGGTGAAACACCAAGGGGCCGAGCTGAGGCCGAAGGGGAGGCACGTGAATTGCCAGGGAAGGCCCTGCCAGTGGAAACGAAGGTATTGTCTGCAGGATTGGTGGACGGGAACTGATAGGTAAGCGTCCTTGAGGTCTAATCTCGTGAACCAATCCTTGTCTTGTAGCAGGTCTCGTAGAAGATGTATGCCTTCCATCTTGAAGTGGTTGTAAGAAACGAATTCGTTGAGTAGTCGTAGGTTTATGACGGGCCGAAGGTCTCCCGTTTTCTTCTTTACCAAGAAGATGTTGCTGAAAAAGCCTAGAGGGTCGGAGGCGGGTTCGATCGCGCCTTTCGAGTATAGGGTTTGAAGTTCGTCGTCGATGAGAGAGGTGTCTATCCTTGAGTTGTGGATGGGACGTGGTAGTTCCGTCTGTCGTGGTTCGTCTACGAAGTCTATGACGTAGCCTTGTACCGTCTGAAGGACCCATGCGTCCGTGGAGATGGAGGTCCATTCCTGAAAGAAAAGGGATATACGACCTGCTGTATGCATGGGGAGAGGAGAATGAGTGAAATGGTTGCTTACCTGAGGAAAAGCGAGCTCTGCCTCGGGTGCGTGGTCCTCGACCCCTGTCTGCGCCTCGAGTGTAGGAGTATGGGCGATATCCCGCCTCTGGGTAAAAAGGTTGGGGTCTCGTAGAGCGGGGGCCTGAAGGCCAAAATCGGCTGGCAGCACAGCCCCTTTGGCGGCCAGCCCGTCCAAAAACACCCCTGGTAGGGTTTTGTCTGAAGACTCTACGCATAGAAGTCTGAGCCTTGTTTAAGGATGCGTAGACGTTTACATGTCTGCTTAGCTCTTTTAGGAAAGCTTCTCCAAAGAGCTTGCCCTGTGCCATAGGACCTAGTTCCTTGGTGCCCAACTCCACCAATTTCCCGTCAATGCGGAGAAGTGCTGCTTTGCGTCGCTCAGAAGATAAGGCGACATTGGCATTACCCACAAAACAGAAGCACCTTTGTGCCCATTCCCGCACATCATGCGCCCATTCTCGTACCATAGTAGCGTCAAATTGATCGGCTTTGGTTAGGGCGTCGTCAGCTAAAAACATAATTCTGGACAATGGTCCCACAGCATCCAGGAGTTTATCCTGTACCCCTCTGAACCCTTTCTCCACACCTTTGCGTGGGTCGCGGCCACCTCGCGACATAAAGGTGGTCATCACCTGGTCAAATTCTGGAGTGTCCGCAACGTGATCAGGTAAAAACGGTCGTGGGCATTCCGACCTTAAGCGGTTGCGGACTGTCTTGTCCATGGACTTCCGTAACCAGAGGTGCATGAACCTCGCTAAGTGGTCGGGCGGTGTCCAGTCGCTTGAGCGTGGGTGTCGTATTTTTCGTGGGTCAAACAGTTTTTGCCCTAACGGGTCTAATATAGTGTCTTCATCTTCTTGCGGGGTCTCCGCAGTGTCTGGTTCATGGGGTTCTCCCGTGAACGTGTGTTGTGGGAAAAAGGATTGGGATCCTGAATCTGCATCCCAAGCGTCTTCGTTGGAATCTGAGTCATCCGCTTGCCATTCATCTATGATGGCCATGGGTTTAGCTTGCGATTCTTCTTCATCTGAAGAATACTCATGTTGCGGGTTCGGGGTGGTGGCTATAGTGGGTTTAGCGCGTTTGGCGGGAATTTTGCCTTTAATAGGGTTTTGGAGACCCTTTTCGCCTTTCCAGTGGCGTTTGCCCGTGAAAGTTTCTGGGCTTTTGCGTGATTCTGGTTCGTCAGAATCTGAGTCATTGCGGGTTGTGTGGGTTTTTGATGGTTTCCTCTTGTCGGGACCAGAGGCCATCATTTTGGAGAGAACTTTCTCCATGGAGGCGGATACGGCCTCGTTTACCATATTTTGGAGCTCTGTTGTCTGAGAGGTCTCCATAATGCCTGAATATGTTTGGCACAGGGCGTATAATAGAGGTCAGTATTTTGTATAGTGACAGAAAATAAGCTGTTGTGATATCTTTATGCGAGCCCCAGCAGGGTGTAATAATTTGTTTTCGTTGTACAGAGTACAAAATACCCCAGCAGGGTTCAATAAAAGGTAATGGTTTCAGAAAACCCAAATAACCCCAGCAGGGTTGTAAATATATATAATACCCCAGCAGGGTATGTAGTGGTATGAAAGGGAAGGTATACCCTCCGGGTTCTGTCCAAAGGCAGAGTATAATGCCAGAAATTATAGTAGTAATAGATAGTGCCAGGAAGGCAGGATGCAAACCACTGGTTGGGATTTTTTGTTCTGGGCCTCACCCAGGTTGTAGAGGTGGCCACAAAGCGACCTCTGTAGCAGCACAATTTAAGGGCAGCACCCCAAGTATGCACAGGTATAAATACCTAAGTGCTTAAACAGCTTTACAACGGTTTTTAAACAGCTAAAAAGCTTAACTGACCTCAGCGACAGTATCGTACAAAAATCCGTGAAGGGAGCTCCTGTGTGACCCTCGCGGCACTCGCGGTACTCACAAAATGGCGTCCGTAATCTCGCGAGATGCGTGATTAAAGATGGCCGCCGTGAGTGTAGCCGCGGCTGGAGCCGAGCCGCGGGAACTGAGTGAGAAAGGCCGATAGCCGGTAAAGTTCTGGGGCCGCCCGAGGGCGGAATGGAAATGACGGAAAAGGGGGAAAGAACCGGGAGCGAAGTTGCTGGAAAGCAACCAGTCCCAGTAAGGAGCATAAGAATTAAGATAGTTAGAAAAGAAGAATACAGATAATAGAAATAATAATATAATAATATATAAAGTTATATAAAGAATATATAGCGATAACAATGAAACATATAAATATTATGAGGTAATAGGGAAGAGCCAAAAACTCTGACCTGTCTGCGATGGAGCAGTAAAGAAAGAGGGGGAGGAGCCTGTTCACAGAGACTATATGCTCACTGTTTTGCATTTTGATTGGTTTAAATGTTTTCACTTTCTTTACTGCTGTGGAGTTTAGTAAAGAGAGTAATGCAATTATATATTGTGCTATCACCTTAACATACTCCAATTTGAGCTAGCTACAGAGAGTATTACATTTTGTCTTAATGCGTTTTACATCTACTTGAATGATATCACTTAGTGTATTATTATGATATGAAAGATGTTTTCTATTTGCCCTTTAAGTTTGTCACTAATATTATTTTATTTTTTGCACATTATGCACTTTATTATAATATACCTTAACTATGTCTCTTCAATTGTGTATTATGTATTGGGGGTTTGTCCTCTTTAATATGTATTAGATACTAGTTATGTACTGTAACGGAGCTCCTAGTACTCTGACCTCCGTTGATGGATGCTCCTAGTGCTTCCCGATGGCTCCAAGCACTGCAGACCGAACCCCTCTTCCTGCAGAGAGCGAAGCTGGAACAAGCTCTTAAAAGAGCTTAGTGATTATAGCTAGGGGAGTATGTAGAGTATAGCAATCCCCCAGTGTATAGTCGTATCCCCCAATCATGAGACAAGGCTCTATGTTGAGGGTTGTAGCAGATGGTACCAGGGCTGTCCTAAAAGACTGTAATAATATTGCAATTTGTGTGTTGTGTTGTTTCTATGGCTAAAATGTATGTGGGATTCGTATGATTGTTCGGTAGTTTCCATCCGTACTCCATACGAATGTAAACTACCGAACCAATAGACCACCCCAGAGAGAAGTGTGTACCTTATTAAGCATTCACACTTCTCTAACTGCAGGTTAATCGGTACTTTAGTGATGTATCTGGGTGGCCGCCGTTCGGTATACGAACACATGGCAGTAAAACACTCCCATTCATTCCCACAAAACCCTCCCCTCTGCCTGTGATATACTGTACACAATGTGTTAATGTAATTATCACAGGCAGGAAAAATATACTTTTTATACATGTACTGTAACTTTAAAACTATACATTCAAGCTCCACAAAGTCATATATTATTACTCAGCACACTTTCAATATACACATATTCAAAATTCAGGCCATTCCTTCCAGCGGTTAAAAAGCTGGGAGTCATTTGTGACCGACCGCAAGCACATTTTCATGCCCAAAAGAGTTCCATAGATGTGGGCTGTACGGTCGGCCAATTTCACACTGAAAAATTAGAAAAAAAAGTCCCATTCGAAAATGTGTTTGAATCGCTGAACGGGACTTAGTCTCCAGTCGCAGTGTCAAAGTGGAGGAGAAGGTACGGGTCAGCGGTGTTCGTGCAATTGGGTAGCCAAAAACAGTTCCATAGATTTGGCTGCACACACCGCTGATCATGTGCGAATGAATAAAGATGGCCACCACCACGTGTTCGTTTCTACGAACGGCGGCCACCCAGCGGTCGGCAATTTACCTACAGCAACCTCCCAGCCTGGGAGGTAAATTAGCCACACGCTTTCACTTCTGTGTGGTCCGCCTATGCAATACTAGGTTCAGTAATCTCCATTTACTGAACCAAGAGGGAAAAAGCCATGCACACAGGATTTTAACAGTCTGGGGACACTGGGGACACCATCTTTAAGGGGCATTGTCCCAAACAAGTCTGGGGACACCGTCTTAAAGGGGCATTGTCCCAAAAAGTCTGAATATGTCCCTTCATGGTTCTTATAGGGCCATACACCGGGGCCCATAGTCCAGAGGCAGCAGGCGAGCAACCAGGCTTCTCCAGTGCCCAGTGGCGAGGTTAGTTTCGCCTCATGTACTATATTGTGTTTATGGTCATGATTATTGTTTCTGCTATTATTTTCTAGTTCACTAGTTCTGTCTGCTTTGCCGGCGTGGTCCGGGTCCCCGTGGAGACGCATATCAACAAATATGGAGGTGTTTTCTTTAATTAGAACATAGAGGAGATTCTCTCCCGATGGCGCCCTTACATGTGGGTACAACCAATCAGGTCTTAGCATCAGCGGGCTGCCCAGGTTACGTGATGTGGCCGGAAAAGCTCTTAGGACTTCTCCTCCATTTGCTGACATGATGATAGCATTCGAGCTTCTGCGAATACTCACGGGCGCATGGACCACACCGGGCAATCAGAATAATGGCGAACAGCTGATTTGGCGAGTACCCGCTCTTTTTTGTCCTATATAAAGCCGTTCACTGTGTGTATGTTTTTTTTTTGTATTGTAATATATATTACAATACAAAAATACATGTATATCCAATTAATGTATGCTATACACATTACATTAGTAAATTGAGTGGTCTATATAGTTTGCAGATTGTACTACTTTTTTCATAATTTCAACCTCATAATTCAACAAAAAATATCAAGCCTGTGCACTTGGGCAGTCTCCCCTCAACCAAAATGGCATTTAAACATGTTATAGAGGACACTATATTGAGTAATAAAGGAAATGATGCCAAACATGGCGACCGGAAGTAACAACGAATCCCGTCGACCGGAAGTGTCGTCAGACACCATAATGATGAGTGGCAATCCGGATACACTGAATTGATGAGCTAACCAGCTGGGTATTTAACACAGAGAACACACAAGACCAGACAGACTCATTTTTTTTTTTATTCTTTTCATTTTTGGTGCATCATATTCAAGTTTTTCATACGTGTGTGCACGTAAGTTCAACATTAAAGTACAGATACAATGTTGTTAACAGTAACTTGTTAAACAATACATAGTGATCGATACAGAGGTGTCAAGATGTTTTGTGTACCCCTGGCTTTGGGATGAGACATGGTGTACTGTGGTAACACATGTAAATTGTGGGTCTGGTGGTGTTGGTACACCATGTCAGCGTTAAGGAGTTGATACAGTTGTAAAGTAACAGGTTTACGTTAAAACAATGCTTTTTAGTCTGGTTCTTTCTGCTGTGCTGTACTGTGTTGGGTCAGGATGTCTGTGTGCTTTAGTGGTGTGTGTCAGGGTACCTGAGGTCTCTACCTCTGAGAGAGGTAGAGACTTAGAAGTTTATCCGTCCGGACGGCATGTCTCCTCGGCCCCTCGCGGTTCACTCGGTCTTGCTAACGCCGGCCGCGAGGGAGTCACTTCCTTTTATAACAGGAGGACCGGAGGTAGACGTCATGACGCCAACCCGGAACGTCCTATCACTCAAATCTCGGGAGACGAATCAGGACTCGCCGGAGGCGTGTCTTCTCTCCCTAGCCAGGATACTTAACAGTGGCTCTCTCATTCAATCATTGCCCTGTCGTGGTTCTAGTCCGCCTAGTCACACAGTGCTTTGTTATTCTCTTGTCTTTTGGTTCCGACCCGGCTTTGGTATTTACTCTCCTGTCTTTCTGTTATCCTTGACCCGGCTTGTCTCTCGCTTACCTGTCTTCTCGTTCCCCCGACCTCGGCTTGTCTTTGACCATTCTATCGTAGTTATACGTTAAGTCCGGCCATTCTAAGGACCGGTATACGTATCAGCTACTCTTTGTACTCTGCGTGTTGGATCCCTGACCCGATCCTGACATTACGACAGGGCCATGGATCCTGCAGGTACAAATTGTCAGCTTGGTTCTCCTGATCCTAGGTTTGACGCCATGGATCATAGGATGGATCAGATGGCTCTAGCACTACAGGCGCTGCTGTCTCGTCCTATTAATCCACCTGAGGAGATGCGTAATATGTCTGCTTCTTCTGTGGGTTCAGGGCTAGAGGTAGCTACTGTAGGTGCTTCTTCCCGAGTTACCCCACCTGTACGTTATGCTGGTTCTCCTGAGAGGTGTCGTGGCTTTTTGAACCAGATCAGTATTCATTTCGAGCTACAGCCCCGTTCATACCCTACGGATAGGGCAAAAGTGGGATTTATTATTACCTTACTCATTGAGAAAGCTCTGAGATGGGCTAATCCGTTGTGGGAGAATGATAATCCATTAGTCTATAACTATAATTCCTTTGTAGCTGCTTTTAAAAGAACTTTTGATCCTCCTGGCAGGAGGGTCAATGCAGCCAGATTACTGTTGCGCCTTAGACAAGACAACCAAACACTTGTGGATTACGCACTAGAGTTCAGGTCTTTGGCGGCAGAGGTAAAATGGAATGAACAGGCCTATATAGACGTATTCTTAAATGGTTTATCTGATATAATACTTGATGAGGTAGCGACAAGAGAGCTTCCCGAGAATCTGGAGGACTTAATTTCCTTTATCTCTCGTATTGACGAACGTCTAAGGGAGAGACAGAATACTCGAGATAGAACCGGTAAATCTTCCTTTAGACTAGCACCATCATTTCAAAGTTCTGAAACCAAAAATCCACAGGTTTCAGAATCTATGCAGCTAGGCCTTACTCGTCTCTCAGAGGAGGAGAGACAGTACAGGAGAAGGGAGGGACTGTGTATGTATTGTGGGTCCAGAGGTCATGTACGTTTGAGCTGTCCCAGTCGTCCGGGAAACGCTCGCACCTAAGTTTCTCTAGAGGACAGACCTTGGGTGTTTCGATTTTGTCCTCTACTCATAACTACAAAGAACATAGACTCCTATTACCGGTCTCTTTAACTTGGGAGAAGGGAACTTTAGAGACTATGGCATTGATAGACTCCGGCGCTGCTGAGAGTTTTATCGACCAAAAGTTTCTCAACAAACACACTATCCCTTCCCAGTTAAGGAAGACACCCTTAGCTGTTGAAGCCATTGATGGTAGACCTTTAGTTGAGCCTGTGATTTTCCGGGAGACCACACCTCTTTACTTAACTACTGGTATTCTACACAAAGAGGAAATATCCCTACTACTCATTTCATCTCCTTCGGTTCCCATAGTCCTGGGATACTCCTGGCTTAAAAGACACAACCCCGTTATAGATTGGAGATCAGGGGAAATAGTTTCGTGGGGTCAGGATTGTCAAGAGAATTGTTTAAAGAAAGTGTCACCTCTTTGTAGTGTCAACTCACTTAATAACGCTACCGACTCTACCAAAGTACAGATACCGTCTTTGTATCAAGATTTAAAGGCAGTATTTGACAAAGGAAAGGCTGATACCTTGCCACCACATAGGCCTTTTGATTGCAAAATTAATTTACTTTCTGGTACCATGCCCCCCAGGGGTCATGTATACCCTTTGTCTACGAATGAAAACTTAGTTCTAGAAGAGTACATTCGTGAAAACCTAGACAAGGGGTTCATTAGAAGATCCTCCTCGCCTGCTGGGGCTGGATTTTTTTTTGTTAAAAAGAAGGATGGTTCTTTAAGACCCTGCATTGACTACCGAGGTCTTAACAAGATAACCATCAGAAATGTATATCCGATCCCCTTGATCACCGAGCTTTTTGATCGATTAAAAAGTTCTAAAATTTTCACTAAGTTAGACCTTAGAGGTGCTTATAATTTGGTGAGAATCCACGACGGTGACGAATGGAAAACTGCATTCAATACTCGTTATGGGCACTATGAGTATACTGTAATGCCTTTTGGTCTCTGCAATGCCCCGGCGGTATTTCAGGACCTTATTAATGAGATTCTTAGGGAGTTTCAAGATGACTGTGTGATTGTATACCTTGATGATATACTTATACATTCCAGGGATATTGAAACTCACCACGGACAAGTCAGAAGGGTTTTACATAAACTTCTTCAGCATGGCTTATACTGCAAACTAGAGAAATGCAGCTTTGACCAATCCCAAACTACCTTTCTTGGTTATGTAATTTCTGGGGAGGGGTTTGAAATGGATCCAGAGAAGCTCCAATCCATATTAGATTGGCCTTTACCTAAGGGTCTCAAGGCTATCCAGAGATTTATTGGTTTCTCCAATTACTACAGACGTTTCATTAAGGGTTACTCCTCTATCATTGCTCCCATCACCAATATGACCAAACAAGGGGCTGATACTAAGAATTGGTCTACTGAAGCACTTCTGGCTTTTAAGACACTCAAGGAGCTGTTTGCTTCCGCACCAATTTTAGTTCACCCTGATACTACACTACCTTTCCTACTCGAAGTTGACGCTTCTGAGACTGGTATAGGTGCTGTTCGGTCCCAAAGGTTGGGTGTAGATAAGCCTTTACATCCTTGTGGATACTTTTCCAAAAAATTGTCAGGTACTGAAAGCAGATATGGCATTGGTGACAGGGAACTACTAGCGGTTATAATGGCCTTGAAGGAGTGGAGACATTTATTGGAAGGTACTTTGCATCCTGTTACTATTTTGACAGATCATAAAAACTTATCCTATATTGGAGAGGCTAAACATCTATCATCTAGACAGGCTCGTTGGTCCATATTTCTCACTCACTTCAACTACGTACTCACATATAGGCCAGGTTCCAAGAATTCTAAAGCCGACGCCTTATCTCGCCAATATGAACCTGCTGCCGTATCTGAGCCGGTTTTGTCCTCTATAGTACCCAAGTGTAACATTATCGCTAACACTACTCTCAAAGTCCATTCTCCGCTTCTTGATCAGATAAGGAGCTTGCAGCATCTGGCACCTAGACTGACTCCGGCTTCCAGACTTTTCGTTCCTCCTGAACTCCAATTGGAGCTCTTACAGTGTCTTCACGAGAGTAAGGTGGCTGGCCATCCGGGTGTTCGCAAGACGTATTCTTTGATCTCCAAGGATTTCTGGTGGCCTTCGTTACGGAGGGATATTAAGGATTTTATCGGAGTTTGTGTGGCCTGTACTAAAACTAAACTACCGCATTCACTTCCGTGTGGTCTTCTACAACCTCTGGAAATTCCTGACAAACCTTGGTCCTGTGTGGCAATGGACTTTATTGTGGATTTGCCTGTTTCTAAAAAGCACACGGTTATCCTCACCGTAGTTGATAGATTTACCAAGATGGCACATTTCGTACCTTTGCCTAAACTCCCGACTTCTCCTGAATTGGCGGAAATCTTTGCTAAAGAGATTTTTCGCTTGCATGGGATTCCCTCGGAGATCACTTCTGATAGAGGCTCCCAATTTGTTTCACGTTTTTGGAGGTCGTTCTGTTCTCAATTAGGCATCAAATTGAATTTTTCGTCCGCCTATCATCCTCAGTCTAACGGAGCTGCCGAACGAACCAACCAGAAGATTGAGCAATACTTACGTTGTTTTGTTTCCGAACACCAGGACGATTGGGTCGGTTTGATTCCTTGGGCGGAGTTTGCGCACAACAATCTCGTTTGTGACTCTACGCATTCAAGCCCCTTCTTCATGAACTATGGCTTTCATCCATCTATTCTTCCCTCGGTTTCTCCTTCCCAAGGAGTGCCGTCGGTTGATGTCCATGTGGCCAATTTGAGGAAGTTGTGGGATCAGACTCGACAGATTCTTCTACACAATTCTGTACTGGTTAAGAAACATGCTGACAAACGTAGAAGGGCGGCTCCGAATTTTGTTCCAGGCGATAGAGTTTGGTTGAGTACTAGGAATATTCGTCTTAAAGTTCCTTCCATGAAATTCGCTCCTCGTTATATTGGTCCCTACAGGATCTTGACTCGAATTAACCCAGTGGCGTATCGTCTAGCCCTCCCTGCTACTTTACGCATCCCGAACTCCTTTCACGTGTCATTGCTGAAACCTCTAATCTGTAACAGATTCTCCTCCACAATCGCCCCTCCGCGCCCTGTTCAGGTGGAGGGTCAGGAGGAGTATGAGGTTAACTCCATTATTGATTCTCGTGTCTCCCGGGGGAGAGTACAATATTTAGTTGACTGGAAGGGATATGGTCCTGAGGAGAGGAGTTGGGTACCACAAGAGGATGTTCATGCTCCTCGCCTTCGCAGGGCATTTCACTCCCGTTTTCCATCTCGCCCCGGCTCCTTCCGCCCGGTGGGCGTATCTGAGAGGGGGGGTACTGTCAGGGTACCTGAGGTCTCTACCTCTGAAAGAGGTAGAGACTTAGAAGTTTATCCGTCCGGACGGCATGTCTCCTCGGCCCCTCGCGGTTCACTCGGTCTTGCTAACGCCGGCCGCGAGGGAGTCACTTCCTTTTATAACAGGAGGACCGGAGGTAGACGTCATGACGCCAACCCGGAACGTCCTATCACTCAAATCTCGGGAGACGAATCAGGACTCGCCGGAGGCGTGTCTTCTCTCCCTAGCCAGGATACTTAACAGTGGCTCTCTCATTCAATCATTGCCCTGTCGTGGTTCTAGTCCGCCTAGTCACACAGTGCTTTGTTATTCTCTTGTCTTTTGGTTCCGACCCGGCTTTGGTATTTACTCTCCTGTCTTTCTGTTATCCTTGACCCGGCTTGTCTCTCGCTTACCTGTCTTCTCGTTCCCCCGACCTCGGCTTGTCTCTGACCATTCTATCGTAGTTATACGTTAAGTCCGGCCATTCTAAGGACCGGTATACGTATCAGCTACTCTTTGTACTCTGCGTGTTGGATCCCTGACCCGATCCTGACAGTGTGACACTTTTTGTCGTGAGTGATGTATCTAGATAGATTGCCCCTAACCAAGGGGGCAGCAGGGGGTGTTGGTGTTTTGGACGCCAAGTGTTTGAGTGTGTGATGGGCTGGCTCTAATTGACTTAAAGAGCCTGGGCTCCCTATGATATCCTTGACCTGTGGTGGTAGAACATATATAACATTAAAAAAATATATATATTTTTTTTAAATAAATGATTAAATAAACATTACCACCAGCATCGAATGGAGATCACCACCAGAGAAGGAGCAGGAAACAGAAAACAAGCATCACAAGGGAACACCCGAGGCGACCACCGTACCGCTCAGCAGATCGACCTCCTCCACGACAAAAATAAGGAAGCCATCTCTAACAAACTGGTCCAAACACAGGATCCCTTGCATGCAGAATTCTCAGACAGGACTTAAGCAGAACAAGATGTCACCTGCAGATACAGGTACTCTTGTATGCTGCATAATCCAGGCAGGGCAGGATACAGACAGGGCAAATCAGGAAAGCTGCAGGGTCCACTCCACGAACTCCAAGGGCCTACGGTCATACTGTCAAGGTGGCAGCTCGGTGCCTGGGACCCAGACACTATCCAGGCGGCGGTGCAGGACCGGGACTCAGTATGCCTGATGTTCAGAGTAGGAGTCACAGTGTAAAGGTGGATTAGCAGAGTCTGATGCAGGTTAACCGCACGCCCCCTGGTGTTGAGCACCAGCGTTTGTGCAGCCACATACCAAGACCCTGAATCAGCTTCAGCGGATACCAGGAACTAGGAGCTTGGAAATTAAGCAGACCTCCCAGGAGCTGAATAGGGAGGCTCTGCAGCAAGATTGTATCCAGTACTAGAAACAAGGCAAGACTAGAGATAGGCACCAAACATGAAAACAAGACAGAACTAATAGAACCCAGAACCAGAGAAGGATAGTAAGCTAAACCCAGAACATATACACAAGACATGAGGAAAACATGAACATATCATGGGCATGACTGGACAGGACTGTACATGGACTGGGTATACAAACTAAAACAAGACAAGATAACATAGGCAAAACAAGAGGAGAAATAACTAAGTACTACATATGGAAATCATGGGGATTTAGTCACACTATATGATCATACATTGCATAAGCCTGCCAACAACGCCAATGTACCCCATATCTGGCAGGTCCTACACTGCCTAATGTATGCTAAAACAACCAAAGACCTATATAGCACTTACCTGCAAGAAAGGGCAGAAGCCTTGAGGAGCTGCCTGCAGGAACTCTGAAACAGAGGGAATGATGGAAAACAAACAGGTGTGGCAACATAAAACAAACATTTAAATGAATCCAAGAGACTGGGAAATCCAGGGACGGACTATAGGAATGAACCCAGAAATCCCAGCATAAAGAAAACCAGACATAGAATAGAAAACCAAAAAAACAAGAAAAACTAAACAAGAATTGTAACAAGAGTACTGGATACCAGAAGCCATTGCCAGACATATCCACTGAACAGAGCAGAACGTGACAGCCTGCTGATCGTAGCTGTGTGGTGAGCAGTCCGTACGATTTGCGCAACAAGAGGGTGGCTTTCGATAGGTCTTGGAAAAACGTTGGTGATGAGTTCTCAAATATCAATGGTGTCTTGCCTTTCAAACCCACCATTATGTGTAGCTTGTCTTGTACTGTGACACATCTGAGGATGACATCTCTGGCTGTTGGAGTTTTTAGGTGGGGAGAGCTAGGAAGGTGGTACACCCCATGAATGATAAATATTTTTACCACTGTGTGTGTGGAAACGCTGTAGTTAGTAGGCATCTGATGTAATGCAGCAGCTATTCAGTCGATACCGCCATGGGGATGCCCCGTATTTTTATGTGTGAGCGGCGTTGTCGGTCTTCCATGGCTGACATTTTGATTGACAGGTATGTTTGTTGTTTCTGGATTTGTTTGATAGATTATTCCATCGTGTTTATGTGAGCGTGGACTGTCACCACTTCTTCCTCTGTGGCTCTCACCCTTTCTGTGACTGTGCGTAGTTCAGTCTTGAGGAGGGCTGAGTAAGCTGCCAGGAGTTTGTGGATGTTGCGTTTGGTAGTTGGAGCAGAGTCATCGAGGGACTCTGGTGGTGGCTGCAGTGCTTGTGAGTACCTGGGTGAGTCAGGCCTGTGCTGTGTTGGGGTGTGTGCCCTGTCAGGCTGTATTGCCCGGGAGTGCCCCAGTGAGTCAGATCCTTGCTGTGCCAGGATGTCTGGTCTTTCAGGCTGTGGCATTTGGGGGTGCTCAGAAAGGTCAGGCCCTTGCTGTATTGTATTGGGTATCCTGTTCGGCTGTCTCGTGTCTGAGGGAGCCCAGATAAATCTGCTCTCTGCTTAGCTGTAGTGGGTGCCTGGACACGCTCCGGCATTGCTACCACGGGTGCAGGCTTAGACTGGGCAGGCCTTTGTAGCATAGTCCATATATCCTTGTCTCCAGTCATATCTTGTGGATTTTTGGGAGTGGTGTCCCATAACCAGCAAATGAATAAGGGTGTTGGGTAGTTCGGGCGAGTAAGTGATGTCGATGTGCTCTGCGCAGGATTTCCCCCGGGGCCTAGGAGCGATGGCATGTGGTAGGCCCCGGTCTTGCGTCTCCATTTCTGCAGCCTTTGTGGCTGAAAGAAAGGCATCGGAGGATGCGGTTTGCTGTGCTGATCCCAACTGTGTATGTGGCAAGGCTGGATGGATGCGGGAAATTCTGATACTTCTGATAATGTTTAATTGATTCTGGTGTTCCTGATATATCACGGGATATTTCTACACTGGAGTCACCCACACGTGGTTATCATTTGCCTTTTTAGGCACCTTTGGGTGCAATATACAGAGCCTGATACGTCTCTACAATCTGTGAGTGCAACCATTAACTATCACTATATTCAGATATGTTTACAGTGTGCACTATGAATTGAATTTTTCTATTGTTTCAGGCTCTACATCTGAATTGTTAAAACAAGACCATTCATAAGAATAATTTATTGTATGCACTATAAAGGTGTAGTGCACCATGTGTTTTTGTCACGTTGTGTGAGCTTTGTGCAGTTTATTAATATCACTATCCAAGTCTACCATAAAAAAAAGACATCATGAGAGCAAATACATAGGGTTTATTACATAGTTACATAGTTACATAGTTAGATAGCTGAAAAGAGACTTGCGTCCATCAAGTTCAGCCTTCCTCACACCTGTTTTTTGCTGTTGATGCAAAAGAAAAAAAAAAAAAAACCCAGTTTGAAGCACAATTTTGCAACAAGCTAGGACAAAAAATTCCTTCTTGACCCCAGAATGGCAGTCAGATTTATCCTTGAATCAAGCAGTTATTACCCTACATTGAAAGATTATATCCTTGAATATTCTGTCTTTGCAAGTATGCATCTAGTAGCTGTTTGAACATCTGTATGGACTCTGATAAAACCACTTCTTCAGGCAGAGAATTCCACATCCTGATTGTTCTTACAGTAAAAAACCCTTTCCTTTGCCTTAGACGAAATCTTCTTTCTTCCAGTCTAAACGCATGGCCTCGTGTCCTATGTAAAGTCCGGTTTGTGAATAGATTTCCACACAATGGTTTGTATTGGCCCCGAATATATTTGTATAATGTTATCATATCCCCTCTCAGGCGACGTTTTTCTAAACTAAATAGGTTTAAATTTGTTAACCTTTCTTCATAGCTGATATGTTCCATTCCTTTTATTAATTTTGTAGCCCGCCTCTGCACTTTTTCTAGTGCCATGATATCCCTCTTTAGAACAGGTGCCCAAAATTGCACAGCATATTCAATATGTGGTCTTACCAGTGATTTATAGAGAGGCAAAATGATATTCTCGTCCCGAGAATGAATGCCCTTTTTCATGCATGACAATACCTTACTGGCCTTGGCCACTGCTGATTGACATTGCACATTGTTGCATAGTTTGTTGTCTATAACAATTCCCAAGTCCTTTTCGTGTGTTGTTATCCCTAATTCGCTTCCATTAAGGGTATATGTTGCTTGTGTATTCTTTATGCCGAAGTGCATAACTTAGCATTTTTCAACATTAAATTTCATCTGCCATTTGAGTGCCCAGTCCTCCAGTCTATCTAAATCCTTCTGCAGCAAAGTAATATCTTGCTCACATTGTATTATTTTACAAAGTTTTGTGTCATCTGCAAACACTGAAACATGACTTTCAATGCTGTCTTCAAGATCATTTATAAAAATGTTAAATAGAAGGGGTCCCAGAACAGACCCCTGAGGGACACCACTTGCCACCTCTGTCCAGCTTGAAAATTTACCATTAACGACAACTCTTTGTATTCTGTTTTTAAGCCAATGTTCTACCCAAGAACAAGCATTTTCATCGAGACCGATTTCCTTGAGTTTGAACACTAATCTTTTGTGTGGAACTGTATCAAATGCCTTGGCAAAATCCAAATAGATCACATCCACTGCAACACCCTGATCTATACTTCTACTTACTTCTTCGTAGAACGCAATCAAGTTAGTTTGACATGACCTGTGCTTCATAAAACCGTGCAAACCATTCATAAACCTCAAGAATAGAAATGCCAGGTTAGACTTTGCCAAAAAAAACATATAAATAAGTCAGCCGAGTTCTCGAACAGCATTGTTTCTAAAGATCCTGCACTAGAATGATGGGAAGAAAAAAAGAAAAAAGTATGGAGAAGGCTTGGAATTGCTCATGATCCAAAGTATACCACATCATCTGTAAAATATGGTGAAGGCAGTGTGATGGCATGAGCATGCATGGCTTCCAGTGGTACTGGGTCACTAGTGTTTATTGATGATGTGACAGAACACAGAAGCAGCCAACTGAATTTTGAAGTATACAGGGATATATTGTCTTCTCAGATTCGGTCAATTTCAGCAAAGTTGATTGGACAAGACTTAGTTTACAGATGGATAATGACTCAAACCATACTGTGAAAGCAACCCAGAAGGTTTTTAGGGCAAAGAAGTGGGATATTCTGCATTGGTCACATAAATCACCTGATCTCAACCCGATCAAGCATGCCTTTCACTTGCTGAAACTTAAGGCAGAAAGAACCACGAACAAACAACTGAAGACCACTACAATAAAAGATTGGCAAATCATCACAAAGGAGGAAACCCAGCATTTCGTGACGTCCATGCGTTCCAGATTTTAAGCAGTCATTGCCTGCAAAGGATTCTTGACAAAGTATTAAAAGAAAAGAAAAAAAAATGATATTTAAAAAATATACATATCTTTTCTATTTTGTAGCTCTTCTGTTTGGTCCTTGGTATTTGGCCATCTTCTCATGTTCCTTCTTCCTGATGTTATAGTCACTGGGTATTGCCACATACATCAAACTAAAGGCAGTATTAGTACCAGTTGTGACGGGGACACCTAGGGCTGTAACCACCTAATTGGGTGAGTGGGATCAGCAGATTCCATGTGGGGCATCTAAGATTGCCTCAGCTCCTCTCCCACTGGCTGACGCACTAATCGCCACGCTCGCATTATTATGTTCCCCATAGGAAAGCATGTATACTGCTTTTCTATGGTGTTTTACATGATGCTGGGTGTCCTCATGTATAGCATGAGGACGTCCTGCATCACTTAAGTGACCAAAAGTCACCCAACGACCCTGAAGTCCCTCTAGTGGCTGTCTGGTAGGCAATCACTAGAGATGGAGTTAACCCTCAAAAGTAATTATTACCTTTGCAGGGTTAAAGTACATGGGACTTCAATGAGCTGAAGTGGTTTGGGTACCTATAGTGTCCATTTACCAACATGTTAATTACTTAAGAGTTTTGTTTTTGTTTTTAAATGTTTTCTTGTAATGTTCTTTGAAATCACATTCCCTCCCCTTCTCTTTTCTGTATACCCTGCTCCTCATAAGTTTTTGCCTTGAAATTCAATAAACAATAAGTTAATCTACTAAGAATATATAATATAAATGGAAACATTTGAGATGGTTGCTAAATAAATTGAGATAATATATACATATATACAAACATACATATATACATATATACAAACAAAACCAAGAGGGCTGCACTCACCTGTTTTGCACCCCTCCCTGTCACAGGTGCCTCATTCCAGGACCCTGTTTAGCCTTGACTTGCAGAGAGTCCCAGTAAGGAATGATTTCCAAAGTAAGTAGATTAAGCTCATAAGGGCAAGTATTAGGCTGCTAGAGTAGGACCTGCCAAGAATGGGGTACATTGACGTTGTGGCAGACTTATGCAATATATGATCATATAATGTAACTAAATCCCCATTATTTCTGGCCTAGGTGAGGTGTTTTTAAATAAAACTATTACAATCTCTAAGATTTGAAATCATTGTTTAGTGAATAAGCGAGTGCGCTGGATTCTGTAATATATATATATATATATATATATATATATATATATATTCCATTTGTTAGAATATTTGTTTTCATTTTATTTTTTTAAAACAAAGAATCTCATAACAATTATACGATTCCAAAATGTCAAAATAAAAACTATTATCTTTATATATTCAGGATAAAAACAGCATTGCTATTATTTTCTTATTCCATTCTAAACAGAAATTTACTTTATGAGTGTGGCGAAACCGACCTCGCCACGTGTCCTTGGAGGGGGCTGATTGCCCGCCTCTTGCCTTTGGACTATGGACCAGACTTTATGGGAATGTGATACCCCAGATAGCCATACCATGGAGCCTATTCATATAATGAAAGACTATGGGAAAGACTTTAGCTCCATGGCAATTGTACTGTGTGAGTAGGATCTGCGCGCTATTCGGTAGTTTTGTGCGTGCAGATCCCAGCTATCTGGGGATAGGTGAAATGTCTGTGTGTTATGTGTAAATTTTACTTTATGTATTTTAAAGTGTTTTATGTCGTTTTGCAACCATGTGGTTAATGGAGTCTGCCTTTAGTCCTGGGTAATTGGATTACTTCTCCAATTAACTCCAGGGCAGAAGGGAGGAAACCAGGGTGCATTATGGGGATGTTTTTCTGCCAGCCAGAAAGGAACAAAAGATACTTTTAGTAACTTTTGAACCCCTGGTCGGATTCATGCCATTTTTTAATATGTTGTTCCCCTGAATGGATTGATTGTGGATATGTATTTTTATGTGAATGTGATGTATGGTTTTAAAGTTATTCGGTGATTGTGGTGTCTGCCAGAGTGCTTGGAGTCCCTGGGTGTGGCCTGTATGTGTGAGTTGGAAATAAAAGCCAGGCTGGATGAGCCAGTCCAGAGTTCCTGTTTTACCCTCAAAGTGATGTGTCGTCTCATTATTGGGGGAAGGATTTATTGTATGCTGTTCCAGTTGACTGCTAGGAGTACAAGCCTATTCGTATGGTTCCTATTCAATGGTCTACAGCATTCATATGCTTGGGAGAATTTAAAAGGTTTCTCGGATTCGGTGATTGTGGTGTCTGCCAGAGTGCTTGGAGTCCTCAGGAAGCACTAGGAGCATCCATTAACGGAGGTACCAAGTCGGGGTGCCAGGCGATCCGTTACATTGGTGGCAAGCGGTGGGATGGCGTCCTAGTGCGAGGTAAAGCAGCTCGGAGACACAGTTCGTTGGGATTTACAAAGTAAGGGCGACGCTAGTGTTCATACAGTGTCCCTGTTTACATAAAGATTTGGGAAAATGGGGTTCGTAGACCCCTGGGCAACACACACACCTGAGGAAGAGAGTGAATTAGAATGGAGAGATAATGCCCGGAAAGAATTATGGTACGATGCCCTGGAGGAAGTCCAGTATCAACGGCAGCAGCGCCTTCCTGGTGTCGCATACCAGTTGGAGGAACAAATGGCCTGGCGGATGCCACTTCTGGGAGATCAACCTGGAGGGCAGCGGGTAAGACAACTCGAGTACCTCGTGGAAAGGGAACTGAGCCTGGACGCCTCATACCGGGCACTGTGGTGGTGCACTGTCCAGCCAGAGACGTGGAGGGCAGAGGGCATCCAGCCAGAGGGGGAGAACTACACAAGCCCTGGCCTGTTGTGGAAAGCCTTAGTGGAGGATGTCGACTTCGGCAGTCCAGCAGAGTCACGGTACTGGGCTATCTTTCATTACCGAGGTGAGATGATACAGGGCCCGAGATCTATTGGACTGGGAGAAGACCTCCGCCGTTTCGCTGCCATGGAACGAGAGCTGGAGATGGACTATGTAGAACTATTAAATTCCTGCCAGACGCAGAGCAGGGACGCAGACCGGGAAAACTGGGTGGCAGACCCAGACCTGCTAGCCTACAGCTGGGAAAACGCGGCAGAGGTACCCCCTGCTTCACTACCAGTTGCAGAAGTAGGGGACCTCATAGACTGGTCCTGGAGAGACCCACAGATGGCAGGTGGAGATGGGATCGAGGTCTCTCTACCGGCCCTACAGGGATGCTGGGCAGTCGGCCCAGATCCCCAGCGGCAGGTTACAGTTCAGAGAGAGGAGCTTGTTACACCCTCTCTCCAGCGGCAGCCTAACCCACCAAGGGAAGACCGTAAGCCCCACACCAGCGCAGATGGGACCGTGGTCTCTGCGCCCAAGTTACAGGGAGCTGAAGGAGCCGTCCTCCCTCCCCAGCGGCAGTGTGATTTGTTGGGAATTGGGAGCCCGGTCTCCATTCCCCAGCGGCAGAGTATCCAGCAGGGAATAGAGAGCCCAGCCCCCTTTCCCCCACAGCAGGACTCTGTGCTGGGAGGAGAGACAGTCGGTCTCCCTCCGCAGAGACGGGAAGTATGCATGGGAGAGGAGATTGTTACCACCTCTCCCCAGCGGCGGATCATTAATGTACAGGGAATAGAGAGCCCAGTCTCCATTCCCCAGCGGCAGAGTGTTCTAATGGGAGAGGAGCTGGTTACCACCTCTCCCCAGCGGCAGCTTAATGTACCAGGGGGAGACTGTAAGCCCCACACCTGTGCAGATGGGACCGTGGTCTCTGCACTTCCAGCACAGGGGGTAGGGACGGTCGGACCTGCCCCCCCACAACAGGGCTGTTTAGCCAAAGGGGAGACAGTCTGTCTCCAGCAGCAGAGCTGTGTAACTAAAGGGGAGACAGTCGGTCTCCAGCAGCAGAGTTGTGTAACTCAAGGGGAGACAGTCGGTCTCCAGCAGCAGAGCGGTGTAACTCAAGGGGAGACAGTCGGTCTCCAGCAGCAGAGCGGTGTATTTAAAGGGGAGACAGTCTGTCTCCAGCAGCAGAGCTGTGTAACTAAAGGGGAGACAGTCGGTCTCCAGCAGCAGAGCTGTGTAACTCAAAGGGAGACAGTCGTTCTCCAGCAGCAGAGCGGTGTAACTCAAGGGGAGACAGACGGTCTCCAGCAGCAGAGCGGTGTATTTAAAGGGGAGACAGTCGGTCTCCAGCAACCAGGCTCCAACCAGACTACTCCCGTGGTAGTGCTGGCAACAGGACAGAGTACCGCTGGTCTCTGCCCCCTCAGCAACCTACCAAGGCAGCCTACCAGTCCCCCACACAGCCGTGGTGAGGCACCTGAACCTGGACAAGATTCTCCCTCACCCAGGTGTAGTAACTGTTTATTGTGGGTGGGCTGCTCTGCTGTTTCTGTCTTGTGGGTGGGCTGCTGGACTAACAAGGGCACTGACCGGCAGGAGGTCAAGTACCCTGCTAGTCTGGGGGGTAAAGGGGAGAAGTGTGGCGAAACCGACCTCGCCACGTGTCCTTGGAGGGGGCTGATTGCCCGCCTCTTGCCTTTGGACTATGGACCAGACTTTATGGGAATGTGATACCCCAGATAGCCATACCATGGAGCCTATTCATATAATGAAAGACTATGGGAAAGACTTTAGCTCCATGGCAATTGTACTGTGTGAGTAGGATCTGCGCGCTATTCGGTAGTTTTGTGCGTGAAGATCCCAGCTATCTGGGGATAGGTGAAATGTCTGTGTGTTATGTGTAAATGTGACTTTATGTATTTTAAAGTGTTTTATGTCGTTTTGCAACCATGTGGTTAATGGAGTCTGCCTTTAGTCCTGGGTAATTGGATTACTTCTCCAATTAACTCCAGGGCAGAAGGGAGGAAACCAGGGTGCATTGTGGGGATGTTTTTCTGCCAGCCAGAAAGGAACAAAAGATACTTTTAGTAACTTTTGAACCCCTGGTCGGATTCATGCCATTTTTTAATATGTTGTTCCCCTGAATGGATATGTATTTTTATGTGCATGTGATGTATGGTTTTAAAGTTATGAAAGTTGTGTAAAAGTATATTTTACACTGTATGCATAATGGGATTATGTGTCACACTAAGGGGAGGGGATGTGTGGGAGGTAACATCTATGTCATTGGTTCTTTTATGCCTCCCCCTGGGTGTGGCCTGTATGTGTGAGTTGGAAATAAAAGCCAGGCTGGATGAGCCAGTCCAGAGTTCCTGTTTTACCCTCAAAGTGATGTGTCGTCTCATTATTGGGGGAAGGATTTATTGTATGCTGTTCCAGTTGACTGCTAGGAGTACAAGCCTATTCGTATGGTTCCTATTCAATGGTCTACAGCATTCATATGCTTGGGAGAATTTAAAAGGTTTCTCGGATTCGGTGATTGTGGTGTCTGCCAGAGTGCTTGGAGTCCTCAGGAAGCACTAGGAGCATCCATTAACGGAGGTACCAAGTCGGGGTGCCAGGCGATCCGTTACAATGAGATAATGTACATTCCTATAATTCCTTAGATATTTGCTAACCTCCATGAGTTGTAGAAAATGATGCATTAACTCACAAAGGTGTACATATTTATTTATTTTATATTCTTTCTGTATCATCATGAAATGTCTTAGAATATACTAAGAATATAAAAACACAATACATTTGTATTGCCTTCACAACTGTAGTTTTTATATAAACCATTCAATTGGAAACATTGCTTTTGATTTGATATACTGACTCATTATTCTCAGAATAAATTCAGCTGATCGGAAGTTAGTCTATATTTGTGTTCGCTTAATAAGTTGACAAAAATCAATTGGCCTATTCTGGGTTAACAGAAGGTGTGAATTTGAATGTGTATTTTAAGCATTAGCAAGTGATAATTGGATCCCAGTCTCGCTGGCTTATTTCACTGCTTAGTTAGATATTTTTAAAACTGAAGTTTATAAATTAATGTGCAATGCATTTCATTTTCTCATAAAAAAAACACATTAAAATTGAATAAATCAATTTAATTCAAATTTATAAATTGAATTCAATATTTGTCATTTCACACCATGCTTTAAAAAAATCAATCTATTGTCAAAAATGTAATACAATTGTATACAATTCCAAAACATTGTATATGAAAGGTTAGTCTGCTTTTTATTTTTTCAAAAAATGTTGGGATTAAAAATGAAAGTACCATTTTGACATTATCTCTCTTCCTCCCAATGTGGATTAACAATTATACATTGTCATAAACATTATCCCAAGCTTCCCAATCAAATTTCTGCTATAATGATCAAATGTACTTTGCATCAGTATGGCAGTTTATGGTTTAAGGACAATTATGAATGTTCATCCAAATGCACAAACACACTTACCCTTTGACACTGCATACTTTTTTGTTGTTGTTATTAATATTATTATTTCTTGAGTCAGGAACTGTACTAAACTCAATTAACTAAAGGCACAGAAAACATAAATTTTAACAACACCCCAAAATTACCTCTAAAGCACATGGTTGCCCTGATCTGGGGGACCAACATATCCAAAAATCACCCAGATCGGTTCAGGGGTTCAGGATTTCCATGGAAGTCATAACTTGACCCACCGCACACAAGGTCTTATGCCCAAAACAGTTCCACAGTTTCAGAGGTAGCGGTGTGTCCATTTCAGAGAGTTCTAAAAACTGAACAAATCCACAAACTTTTCCCCTGGCTCACGGGTAGCTTTTGTTCCTTTAGTTCGTGGGAACAAACTGTATAGCCCTCGCCTGACTGGTCGGTGAAAAGAAGCAGGCATTCGCAAAGTTGACTGGCGTTTGGGAAGTTGAGTGTCAGGTTTTAGTTTCAGACACTCAGCAGCCAAGCCCCGCTGCCTCTTTCCGTGCAACAAGATGAGAGAGCACTTAATCTGCAGTTTTCTTTGTAGTTAATGAGCCGGGGGATGGTCGGTGTTCGGTAGTTTTATCTACCGAACGAGGAAAATAAAAGTTAATGAAAAAAAAGTGTAGTTTCTTCACATTACTTCCCTTTAGTTCCATGGGTCGGCATACCCACCTAGAACCTGCCGCGTTGGCTTGGGGATGTCCGGGCGAAGTCAGTCAAGGTTCCAACTCCGTTTGCCAGGATAAACCATCTGCATTGGCATTCTGTTTGTCTAACATAGCATAACAAATGAGGATTGTCTCCAGCGACTGTTTCACCAGATGAGGGGGTTATAAGAAATACACAATAGAAGGGAAAAGGGCGCTATACACAAAATACTACAACTGGTGCTGCGTAAAACACCTTGGTGTACAGTCACTTATTACACCAAATGAAAGATATAGTGAGCAGAAAAAAAAAAGGTGAAAGCGCACAAACAGTGGAATATTTTACCTTTAAAATCTTGTATAGGTCCTATTTTCAGCAACAGACAGTAACTGTGGACCCTATATATAATATATACAATAAAACAACATAGTGTATACTGTTGAAACCTATTTACAATATGTGGAAATTAAAAGGTTCACTCACACTTTCCAGAGCCACATAAGTTAGTCTCTGGACTGTAAAGGAATTTCATCCACCAAGGGATACACTTAGGAGCCAGGTAAGGTGAAGTGTTAAAATAAACATTTATTTGGTATAAAATAATAAAAGCTGCTGTGTCAGCAATTTCTGCTTTTATTATTTTATACCAAATAAATGTTTTTTTTTTAACACTTCACCTTACCTGGTTCATGAGTTCCTGCTAAGAAAATCTTATTGCAAACATCTAAGAGGAGGATCAGATCCAGTTTATCCCTTGGTGGTGAAATACCTTTACAGTCTAGAGCCTAACTTATGTAGCTCTGCAAAGTGTGAGTGAACCTTTTTTATTTTCCACATATTGTAAATAGGTTTCAACAGTATACACTATGTTGTTTTCTTGTATATATTATATATAGGGTCCACAGTTACTGTCTGTTGCTGAAAATAGGACCTATACAAGATTTTAAAGGTAAAATATTCCACTGTTTGTGCAATTTCACCTTTTTTTTCTGCTCACTACGTCTGAGATATGCCACCGGGTGCTCCATCCCATCATCCCCCACTTGACTCAACATGGCTCCCAGCCCAAAATGGAGGCATCTGTGTGGACAAGAAACTTTTTAGTATGGTTTAGGGCGGCCAACACAGGTGCCTCACTCAGCGCCGTTTTGAGTTTCTGGAAAGCGGACGTGCACTCCGGGGACCATGCTACCTGTTTGGGAAGGTACTTTATGGTCAGGTCAGTGAGGGGTTTACCCAGGGCACTGTACTCAGGAACAAACTTGCGGTAGTATCTCGCGGTTCCTAGGAACGCTAATACCTGGGACCTAGGTACGGGGTTAGGGCCAGTTGGCAATAGCCTCCACCTTGGCAGGCTCAGGTCACTGTTTGCCCGACTCTACCCTACTGTACCTTGACCACACCGACATGGCACTTGTCAGGCTTGAGAGTGAGCCCCGCTGCCTGAATTCGCTTCAGTACCCTAGATAGGTACTCCAGGTGATCTTCCCATGTGCGGCTGTAGATGTTAATATCATCCAAGTACGCACATGCAAAGTCCTGGAATCCCCTTAAGAGCCTATCGGCCATCTGTTGAAAGGTTGCCGCAGCATTCTTAATCCAAAAGGGCATAACCTTAAGCTGGTAGAGCCCAAATGGGGTAACAAATGCTGACTTAGGGATGGCGCCGGCTCCAGTGGGATTTGCAGAAATCTAGTGTAGTCAAGTAATCCCCCCCCAGTCATATGATCTAGTAACTCGTCTATCCTGGGCATGGGGTAGGCATCGGTTATTGTACTGTCGGAGAAGCCGACAGAAGGAGAAGGACTCAGAGGGCTTTTTAACTCCTAGCTTTAACATCTCCTGAATCTCAGACAGCATATTCTCTCTGACGGCCTCGGGGATACAATACAGTTGTTGCCATAGGGGAGTTTCTCCCTGAGTCTCAACACGATGGACCGCAGCGGAGGTGTACCCTGGTAAGGCTGAAACCATTTCCCTGTATCCCTGGAGCAGTTGAGAGGCCTCGGCCTTCGCAACAGGGCTTAATTTTTCATCTAGCCTGACTTGTTCGATTGTACTGGAGGAAGGGGTGAGCAAGTCAGTTAGGGGAAGACCCTCGCTATCCTCGAACGAAGGGTCACACACTGCTGCTACGTCCTCCACCTGCTCAAAGTAGGGCTTGAGCATGTTCACATGAAAGGATCGCTGTATGTGCGCTCCACTACCCGGAAAGGTCCCTGCCAGGCGACCTGAAGCTTGTCTTTCTTAGATGGCTTCAGAGCCAGTACCTTCTGTCCTATTTCTAGGACTCTAACACAGGTGCCCCTATTGTACCACCTCTTCTGGCGTCGTTGAGCCGCCTGCAGATTCTCCGGATAATTATCAGATTATTGGAAAAATATGGAGTTACATTTCTGCATCAAGTAATTCATGGTAAAGAGGTTGTAGATTTTTACATTTTGAAAGAAAAATATAATCTCTCTAATACAGCATATTATTCATACTTACAAGTTCAATCATGGATGCGTAGGTTTTTTGTATTAGACCCATATAATAAATATGGGCAGCAACCTGACAGACGAATGTGTATGGGGCTTTAAAAACCAGGAAAAAATATCTCCCTGCTTTATGTTTATATGGTTAAGTCAACAGAGTTAATTGTATATTATTATATGGAGGCTTGGCATAAAGATATGGGGAAAACTCTTTCAGAAAGTGAATGGGATCAAAAATCTAATTTTTTTTTCGGTACCAGTGAAGTTAGCGCGTTTAGATCTTAAAGTTTCTAATATATGCTGGAAGTGTGTTATAGGCATTGGTACTATAGTGCATATTTGGTGGGCTTGCCCTAAACTAAGAAGTTTTGGGAGAGTGATTGCAGGCCTTGTTACATCTTTTACTGGCATTACCCTTCCTTTCGAGACAGATTGTTTTTTATTACATAATTTCCCTAATAACCTCCCAAAAAAGGATCGATATCTTATTTATCATATAATAATAATTGCATTAAGAAATATAGTTAAAATTGGTAGTAAAAGCACAGCCGCATAATGTACCACAATCTTAAATAGGAACATACCACAAATCTATGTATGTATATTACAAATGGAGAGTACTAAAATTTATGAATGTATGGCAAGGAGAGTAGGAAAAGACCCTGTTTTCTGGGGGAAAGCATGGGGAAATTTGGGGCATCATATACACATGGGTTAGCTCCTCCCCTTACAGCCAATAGGACAGGAAAAACACCAAGGTTTTAAAAGGAGGCTCCATCCCTTAGGTCATCAGTCAGTTTACAAGCTCTATAGTACATAAATAGGTGGGCAGTATATGCTGCCATGAATAATAGCCAGGAAAAAAAAAATTACAGTAAGTATGAATACATTTTCCACTTTCCTGGTTAATCATGGCAGCATATACACATGGGGAATACCCAAGTTTACAAAGGGAGGGACAGAATACGTATTCAAGAAACCAGTGAAACAGCTTTAAAACAGGCTGAAGACAGCGCTTATCCATGTCTGGAGACCCTGCAAATACTTACCAAATAAGTTTGGATGTTTACTGTAATTTTCCCTTTATTTTAGGTACTTTCTGGAAATTGCCCTTACCCAAGATGCCACAACTTTTATTCCCACAATGCCAGTCATCTGTATTAGGCCCATTAAGGCACAAACTGCACACTTGTGGGCCTATTCAGAGTGTGTTTGCTGTTTAGAGACTAGTGAGAGAACTCGGTCTGAAGCCTACATGGCCCCTAAACACCCAGGGAACCAGGAATAAATCACTGGGACCGAGGGGGAAGCAAAATAGATGACAAAAGTGCCTGCAAGGAAGTTTAAAAGGCAACCAGGTGCAAAAAGTCAAAGTTTAAAGGCACCACAGTCTAAAGGTCTCATGGTATAAAAGGTAACACAGTTTTCAAAGGTATCACAGTTTTCAAATGTATCACAGTTTTCAAAATGTATCACAGTTTTCAAATGCACTGCAGTTTTCAAAATGTACTGCAGTTTCCAAATACTCGCGGCATTACATGCAACAGTTTTAAATGCAAATTTAAATGAAACTGTTTTAAATGCCACACAGCTTAAATGCAACACAGCTTAAATGCTTCCTAGTAAAAGCACAGCCGCATAATGTACCACAATCTTAAAAATAAGGTACAGCTGTATAATGCACTAGTTTAAAGATATCAAAGTTAAATGCATCACAGCATAATAGCACAGCTGCATAATGTACTTGTGGCAAAACAAACCTCGCCACTGGGTTATGGAGAAGCCTGATTGCCAGCCTCCTGCCTCATGACTATGGCCCCTCTCATCAGCCCATGCTAAACTTAAACCTCATGATGATTTGACTGTGTTTGTGGGATCTGAGCGCTGTTTGGATATATTGAGCGCTCAGATCCAAGCCATCTGGGGATAGGTTGAATGTGGGGGTTCTGTTCAGTATGATAGGAATTATGTATTTTTGTGTATTTTTGCTGTTGTGAATAGAGATATTTTCTGTACCTGGAGATAGTTGGCTTACCACACCCAGTCAAGCCAATTATCTCCAGGATAGAGGACTCTGTGGAACTGGTTTTGGCTGGAAAAGCCATGCTTCACTGGTCACAAAGGACTTTCGACCTAACTTTTAACCCCTTAAGAACACATGACATGTGTGACATGTCATGATTCCCTTTTATTCCTGAAGTTTGGTCCTTAAGGGGTTAAACTACTGGAGGGAATTGTCTGATTTTTGAGTATGTTTGTATTTGGAGTATGCTGGTTCTGTGAATGCGATGTATACTGTGGCAGATCCATCTGTACAGACTAGTATTGCTGGTTCGTCTGTTTGCCTTTATTTCATTCGATTTCCTGTCCGTATGTCGTGTGGTTCCGGAATACCGATTGAAACTACCGAACGGACGGCCACCCAGGAGAGGAGTGTGCTGCTGGTTAACCTCTTGGCCCCAATTAAAACGTTGTGGTTAACCGCAGACACCTCTCCATTCCATTCGTATGGGTGGTCGTCGTTCATATGCCGACCACGAGGCGGCGGCCATTTTCGGACACGAGGAAGATCAGCGGTGTTCGGTGTCGATTCTATGGAACTAAAAGCGGACACGTTATCTACCGAACACCGCTGGAAGCTGCCGTCCACCTTCTATTTCGTCGAGGCATACGAACACCGGTCCGTTCAGGTGTTTTGTAACGTACGTATGGACTTCACCCAGATAGCCGTCCCATGGAGTCAATCGTATACCGAAAGACTTGTGAGAGACTTTGACTCCATGGCGATTGAACTGTTTACATCGGATCTGAGCGCTATTCGGTAGAAATATGCACTCAGATCCAGGGGATACGTTACACGAACCATATTTATTCAGTATTTCCTCATTTGTGTATTTGAATGTATTTTTCATATTATATTTAAAATGGCGATTTGCCTCTATCCTTGGAGATAATTAGGTTTCTTCCCAATTATCTCCAGGATAGAGAGGAAGGATTTATGGGTAAAATGGGGAGGGCTTACACTTAAGCCACTGCGATTGGCTACTGTCCTATAAGTGTTACAGTCTTCCACAAGGGGAGTGTCCACCTTGTGGGAGACTTGCATAAATACCGGGCAGGTAGCCTCCATTAGAGCAGATTCCTGTTTGACCCTCAAGACGGAGCTTGGTCTCGTTTGTGGGGGGAATTATTACTGGGAAAGCGCTTTTCGTTATTTCTAGCTGTGAAAGGAGTTCGGCTGATTTTATGGTCGGGAGTTGCCGCATTCAAGTATCCTCCGTTCGGGAGTTTGACGGTCGGCTGTACAGAACCTGCGTTCCTGGAGAAGGGGATTATTTACTAAACGGCGGCTTCATCTATCTGGCGGTGAGTGTCGTAACATATACTTTTAAAGTTATGAATATTGTGTAAAACTGTGTATTTTCCTGCCTGTGATAATTACGTTAGCCCATTGTGTTCAGTAATTATATCACAGGCAAAGGGGAGGATTTTGCTGGAATGAATGGGAGTGTTCATTGTATATTATGGGTGGTACTAATGTGTAAGAATGTGTATATAAGAACAATAAAAATACAGCTCTGTCTGTTCCTGATGGATCCTCAACACGGAACTTTGTCTTGTTCTTGGGGGGATTTATGGTATGCTGTTCCAGTTCGACTGCTAGAAGTGTAAACCTATTCGTATGGTTTTTCCTATTCAGCTGTTTACGGCATTCATATGGTTTCCTGTTCGGCGGATTGGTGTCTTTGGTAACTGCCTGTATATCTGGAAGGGGAATATCTACTAAACGGCTTTAACCCCTTTTATGCCCGGGGTGCTGTTACAGTTCTACAGTAAAAACAGGCAAATAAAGTAGTGAAGATAAAAAACATACATGTCCGTAAGTAAAGGGATCAAATTTCTCATGTTCTAAGGGCTGTAGGACAGGAAAAAGACTGATGACCTTAGGGATGGAGCCAGGGCCGGCTTAGGCCTTTAGGCGCCCTGTGAGAAAAATCTTCACAGCGCCCCCTCCCCCACCCCCCCGTCATCCATGTATGATGTAATGATTGTGTTGTTTGTGTATGTGATAGCAGGTGTGATGACTGTGTGTGATATGTAGGCTATGTGTTGGCTGTGTGTGATATTTGTAATGGGTGTATTAACAGAATGTGATATACGTGTATTGGTTGTATGTGATATTTGTGCTGGGTTTATTGGCTGTGTGTGATGGTTATTTAATTCAGATAAAACCATGCATTTAGGCCTGTGTGTGAATGCAGGTGCATATTTTTGCAGAGTAATGTGCACACAGTCAGATGCACACAGTTATACATATACACTGTCAAATCCACCACATGCACACAGTCGCAGCCAGATAGTCACATACACAGGATCAGGCAGAAACACACAGGTACAGGCAGTAACACACATACACAGTTACAGGTAGATTAACACACTCACACAGGCAGACAGCCACATACATACACACACAAACACACACAGGCAGCCACACAAACAGTTTGACACACACAAACAGCACACATACTTACATGCAGACAGCCACACACAGACGACAGACACACACAGAGAATCAGACAGCCATCCACACACACAGAGGCAGGCAGTCACACACACACACACACACACACAGGCAGACAGCCAAATAAACACACACACACACACACACACACACACACACACACAGGCAGACAGTCATACACACACACAGACACACAGGCAGACAGTTACACACACACGGGCAGACAGTCATACACACACACACACACACAGGCAGTCATGCGCATACACACACAGGCAGACAGTCATACACACAGGCAGTCATACACACACACAGGCAGACAGACACACACACACAGGCAGACATACACACACACAGGCAGTTAGTCATACACACAGGCAGACAGTCATGCACACCGATGCACACACACACACAGGTAGATAGTCATACACACAGGCAGACACTCATACACACAGACACACACTCAGGCAGACAGTCATACACACAGGCAGTCATACACACACACACACAAACAGGCAGACAGTCATACACACACACACAGGCAGACACACAGGCAGACAGTCATATACACACACACAGACATTCATACACACAGACACACACAGGCAGTCATATACACACACACAGGCAGTCATACACACAAACACAGACACACAAGCAGACAGTCACACACACACTGACAATCACACAGTTACCTGTGGAGTTCATTGTGGAGGCAGTGCAGCTCCTGGAGATTTGGTGGGGAAGCAGGGACCCCTTCCTGCTTCCCCTGCATCAGCTTTTAGCTCCACCCCCGCCGCAAATCTTTTTTTTTTATTACGGACGGCCATGTGTGAGCTGCCGCACAGCTCGCACACCCCTAAGGCTGACACTGGATGGAGCCTCCTTTTAAAACCTTGGTGCTTTTCCTGCCTGTGATAATTACGTTAGCCCATTGTGTTCAGTAATTATATCACAGGCAAAGGGGAGGATTTTGCTGGAATGAATGGGAGTGTTCATTGTATATTATGGGTGGTACTAATGTGTAAGAATGTGTATATAAGAACAATAAAAATACAGCTCTGTCTGTTCCTGATGGATCCTCAACACAGAACTTTGTCTTGTTCTTGGGGGGATTTATGGTATGCTGTTCCAGTTCGACTGCTAGAAGTGTAAACCTATTCGTATGGTTTTTCCTATTCAGCTGTTTACGGCATTCATATGGTTTCCTGTTCGGCGGATTGGTGTCTTTGGTAACTGCCTGTATATCTGGAAGGGGAATATCTACTAAACGGCTTTAACCCCTTTTATGCCCGGGGTGCTGTTACAGTTCTACAGTAAAAACAGGCAAATAAAGTAGTGAAGATAAAAAACATACATGTCCGTAAGTAAAGGGATCAAATTTCTCATGTTCTAAGGGCTGTAGGACAGGAAAAAGACTGATGACCTTAGGGATGGAGCCAGGGCCGGCTTAGGCCTTTAGGCGCCCTGTGAGAAAAATCTTCACAGCGCCCCCTCCCCCACCCCCCCGTCATCCATGTATGATGTAATGATTGTGTTGTTTGTGTATGTGATAGCAGGTGTGATGACTGTGTGTGATATGTAGGCTATGTGTTGGCTGTGTGTGATATTTGTAATGGGTGTATTAACAGAATGTGATATACGTGTATTGGTTGTATGTGATATTTGTGCTGGGTTTATTGGCTGTGTGTGATGGTTATTTAATTCAGATAAAACCATGCATTTAGGCCTGTGTGTGAATGCAGGTGCATATTTTTGCAGAGTAATGTGCACACAGTCAAATCCACCACATGCACACAGTCGCAGCCAGATAGTCACATACACAGGATCAGGCAGAAACACACAGGTACAGGCAGTAACACACATACACAGTTACAGGTAGATTAACACACTCACACAGGCAGACAGCCACATACACACACACACAAGCACACACAGGCAGCCACACAAACAGTTTGACACACACAAACAGCACACATACTTACATGCAGACAGCCACACACAGACGACAGACACACACAGAGAATCAGACAGCCATCCACACACACAGAGGCAGGCAGTCACACACACACACACACACACACAGGCAGACAGCCAAATAAACACACACACACACACAGGCAGACAGTCATACACACACACAGACACACAGGCAGACAGTTACACACACACGGGCAGACAGTCATACACACACACACACACACACAGGCAGTCATGCGCATACACACACAGGCAGACAGTCATACACACAGGCAGTCATACACACACACAGGCAGACAGACACACACACACACAGGCAGACATACACACACACAGGCAGTTAGTCATACACACAGGCAGACAGTCATGCACACCGATGCACACACACACACAGGTAGATGTTTTAAAACCTTGGTGCTTTTCCTGTCCTGTCAGATAAAAACATGCATTTAGGCCTGTGTGTGAATGCAGGTGCATATTTTTGCAGAGTAATGTGCACACAGTCAGATGCACACAGATAAACATATACACTGTCAAATCCACCAAATGCACACAGTCACAGGCAGATAGTCACATACACAGGATCAGGCAGAAACACACAGGTACAGGCAGTAACACACATACAAAGTTACAGGTAGATAAACATACTCACACACTTTTAGCTCCGCCCCACCGCACGGTATGCTCTGCCCCTGCCGCAAATCTTTTTTTTTTTTTTTTTCTTTTTTTTATTCTGGCAGGCCATGTGTGAGCTGTGTTGGCCACAGGGCGCCTCCTGGTCAATGGCGCCCTGTTGCACACCCCTAAGGCTGACACTGGATGGAGCCTCCTTTTAAAACCTTTGTGCTTTTCCTGTCCTGTCGGCTGTAAGGGGAGGAGCTAACCCATGTGTATTTGATGCCATGATTAGCCAGGAAAAAGGAGGTAAAGCAGGCTGTTGTATGGGTAGGTGGAGAATGGTGACCGAGTTTGTTGTAAAAATGGGGTGCATGTTTTTTTTGGTTTTTTTTTTCTCTCTCTCTCTCTCTCTCTCTCTCTCTTTATTTTCTTTTTTCTTTTCTTTTATTGTTTGTTCATAAATAAAAGAGTAATACATTACTTTAGGAATTTAGTAGAGTATAGTAATATAAGATATAATGGTTACTTTGACAAAAAAGGGAAGGTAAAGGAAGAAAACATGATGTAAGATATATGATCTTTTTAGATGTTTTTGTTGTATTTTTCATTGTATTATATGATTGAAGATGTATTATATGATTGAAAAAGTTGTAACCAATTATCTTTGTACATGTAAAAGTGATTATGAAAAATACTAAATAAAAAAACACACACCTTAATTCTAAAAATACACAACACTCATGAAATATATACACACTGAACTTCAAATATAGATAGCGTGTTTACAGTCATACATATATAGTTCACACTGACTGTCAAATAAAAATTTGCACACTCAGCACTGGCATATTCAATGAACTGTGAACAGAAATGTAATTGAATTCAAATTTAAAATGTCAAGGTCAAAAGGTAGAAATTTAAAATATAACTGACTTGTGGTATTTTACCCGTTTTGCTATTGCTTAACAATCTAACATTCTTTATTATCTTCCATTGTTTTACACATTTTGTGTAACCGACAGCTAAATGCTGACAGTTATCCACATATAAAACCAATAAAAATAAGATTGCACTAAAAATACATAAGATGTGTTGACTGTAGCGGAGGCCTGGTATTCCACAGGTTAACTCTACTATAGATCCCAGTGAGGCTCAGGAACAAGTAGTAAAAACACCATGAAGCAATAATTCCAGCAAACAAGTAATCCACGAATATCCCCATACAGATCTCAATGACTGGACGACACACAGCATCAGGAGCAGAACTAATGTTTCATCCACACAGTCTCCTTATAAAGCATTCTCCCATGCAAGGGAGGGATTAACAGTAATTAGTACAGTATCCAATAGTGTAACCGTTACCTCCCAGACATCTCCTCCCCTCAGTATGGCACTTAATCCCATTATACATACTGTATTTTTTCCCGAGTTCTGAATGTACCCCAAAACAAGCAGTTACAATAATACTGTGGGTACCCCCTGGTAGCCCTGATCTGGGTGACTAACATATCCAAATTCGCCCAGATAGGACCAAGGGGCCGAATTTGACCGACCGCACACGAGGTGGTATCCGAAAAGGGTTCCATGGGTTTTGGCCCTGCGGTCGGTCTTCGTTCAGGAGTAGTGATGTCGCGAACCCGAAATTTTCGGTTTGCGAACGGCGAACGCGAACGGCGAACGCGAACTTCCTCAAATGTTCGCGAGCTGGGCGAACCGCCATTGACTTCAATGGGCAGGCAAATTTTTTTTTTTGTAATTCTTTATTTTGGTTGTGCATGTGGTTACAGGTTATTAACAGACGCCACAACAGCGTATTTCAAGATTAACAGTAGTTACATAGTGGCATAAAAATTTGCACATTTTTTTTTTGTTGTATATCATGTATGATTAAACAGTTATGTCGTCGAAATATGTTGAACTCGAATAAAATAAAATAAAACAGCAATGTTTACACAAACACCACAACATCGTAAATTAACATATATCAACATAGATAAGGAGTATGACAGTGGTTTGCATGTTCACACATTTTTCTATATAGAAGTATGGTTATGCTGTTATCGCCTGTGGTACATTTATCTCTTAGCCTTAGTATTAACAGACGCCACAATAGCGTATTTCAAGATTAGCAGTAGTTACGTAGCGGCATAGAAATTCTCACATTTTTTTTTGTTGTATATCATGCATGACTAAACGGTTATGTCGTCGAAATATGTTTAACTCGAATAAATTAACAGAAGACAGCAAAGTTTTCACCAACACCACAACAGCGTATATTAACATATATCAACATAGATAAGGAGTATGATAGTGGTTTGCATGGTCGCATATTTTCCTATATATAAGTATGGTTATGCTGTTATCGCCTGTGGTACAGTTATCGTTTAGCCTTAGTAGTTTAGGTAAACAAAGCATTAACTCAATTTATGCGTTATGGTGTAGTTGCATGCAAGAGGTTCATCACATGGCAATTGCCAGTGACGGCAGACTAGGCAGCTATTTTAAATGACAACTTATTTTGTGCGTCGTATCCTGAGTAGGACGAGTTTGGGTACCTTAACGCTAGGACATATTTATGTTTAGTGCCGTATATATGCAATAGATGGTGCTGGATAAAACAAAAAAAAACATCCGCTTGTATTAAACATGAGAAAACAGTAATATCTAAAAAAAAATTAAAAATAGATAGGAACTATAAACTTGCTTAGTGTAGTCTCCAGGTTAGTTGGGGCTTTATCAGTCAGAGGCCTGAGCACAATCAGCCGATTCCCTCGTCTGGGAAACCGAAACCCTGAGAATAGGGGTCAGAAAGGTAGCGTTTGTCCCAAAGTTGTATTATGAATGCAGAGGGCCTCTTGCGTGGCAGTTCATTTAGCCGATACCCTGTCGCCAGGCTGGCACCGAGGGACCATGATGCTGGCTGGGAGCTGCTTTGGTCGTCGTTCTCTGCTGCGAGTGCACTTGTTGCCTCTTTGTGCTGCCGCTTACTGACAGGTGCTGGTGGGGTAGGATAGCTGGATCGGGTTGCTGGAGCAGGGTCACCCCCGATGTGGCTGGTGCTTGTAGGGGTTTTATGCCTGGTTTCGGCAGGCCCCTCCGCCGTGCTGCTTTGCGTACACGAGGTGACTGTCGAGCCCTGTGCCGCCATCTTGTGACCTTGGTTGCTGGAGTAGCTGACTTGAGCTGCGGGGCGTGTGGAGGTTGTCGAGGTAAGTGGTTTTCCGTTGCTTTTAGGGCCCCTTGGTGCAGTTTGCTCTCTAGTTTGCGCCAAAAGTCTGCAAAGATACGGTCCAGGCTGGACTTTGGGTCGTGTTGCGTCTCGTGGCTGTTTGGGGCCTGCGTGGTCTCCGCCATCTTAGGTAGGTCCTGCAGCTCTCCGGCTCGCCCCCCCAAGGGTACTGCCGTGTTGTAGAGGGTCCCTCGAGGTGGACCGGGATCACCCCCGCCGGTCCAAGGGGGGGGTTGTGGGTTACCCATTTGTAGAAGCCGGTCTCTGGGGAGCCCCAGGCTGGGAGGTCGGCCGCCTCTCCCATCCGGTATTCTCACCAGGCCTTTTGCGCTCGTGGGTAGTGCTGACTGTCCGATGTCCGCTCACGGGCCGCATTACCGGTACACCGTGGGGATTGATAACAGGTGGGTCGCTCGAAATCATGCTTTAGTGCCGGGCAGGCGAATTTTAAAACCAACAGGGACTCTTTCTGGACACAAAAGTGATGGAAAAGTTGTTTCAAGGGGACTAACACCTGGACTGTGGGATGCCAGAGGGGGATCCATGGCAAAACTCCCATGGAAAATTACACAGTTGATGCAGAGTCTGCTTTTAATCCATAAAGGGCAGAAATCACCTAACATTCCTAAATTGTTTGGAATAACGTGCTTTAAAACATCAGGTATGATGTTGAATCGATCAGGTAGTGTAAGGGTTACGCACGCTTCACAGTGACAGACCAAACTCCCCCTTTAACGCACCGCAAACAACCGCAAACAGTCCATTTGCACAACCGCAAACTCCCCATTTGCACAAGGTTGGATGCCGAGCTACTCATTTCCCGTTCCTCCTCCTCACACAGAGCAGAATAGAGACTGTTCCCCCTACATAGGGTCACTTGGCAGATATGGATTGACACCTGTCCTCAAAACCCCTGATACACACTGACACAGAGCAGAATAGAGACTGTTCCCCCTACATAGGGTCACATGGCAGATATGGATTGACACCTGTCCTCAAAACCCCGATACACACTGACACAGAGCAGAATAGGGACTGTTCCTCCTACATAGGGTCACTTGGCAGATATGGATTGACATCTGTCCTCAAAACCCCTGATACACACTGACACAGAGCAGAATAGGGACTGTTCCACCTACATAGGGTCACTTGGCAGATATGGATTGACACCTATCCTAATGATCCCTGATACACACTGACACAGAGCAGAATAGAGACTGTTACCCCTACATAGGGTCACTTGGCAGATATGGATAGACACCTGTCCTCAAAGCCCCTGATACACACTGACACAGAGCAGAATAGAGACTGTTGCCCGTCCACAGAGACCATGATACACACTGACACAGAGCAGAATAGAGACTGTTACCCCTACATGGGGTCACTTGGCAGATATGGATTGACACCTGTCCTAATGATCCCTGATACATACACACTGACACAGAGCAGAATAGAGACTGTTACCCCTACATAGAGTCACTTGGCAGATATGGATTGACATCTATCCTAATGATCCCTGATACATACACACTGACACAGAGCAGAATAGAGACTTTTCCCCCTACATAGGGTCACTTGGCAGATATGGATTGACACCTGTCTTCAAAGCCCCTGATACACACTGACACAGAGCAGAATAGAGACTGTTCCCCGTCCACAGAGACCATGATACACACTGACACAGAGCAGAATAGAGACTGTTACCCCTACATAGGGTCACTTGGCAGATATGGATTGACACCTATCCTAATGAACCCTGATACATACACACTGACACAGAGCAGAATAGAGACTTTTCCCCCTACATAGGGTCACTTGGCAGATATGGATTGACACCTGTCTTCAAAGCCCCTGATACACACTGACACAGAGCAGAATAGAGACTGTTCCCCGTCCACAGAGACCATGATACACACTGACACAGAGCAGAATAGAGACTGTTACCCATACATACGGTCACTTGGCAGATATGGATTGACACCTGTCCTCAAAGCCCCTGATACACACTGACACAGAGCAGAATAGAGACTGTTCTCCGTCCACAGAGCCCATGATACACACTGACACAGAGCAGAATAGAGACTGTTACCCCTACATAGGGTCACTTGGCAGATATGGATTGACACCTATCCTAATGATCCCTGATACATACACACTGACACAGAGCAGAATAGGGACTGTTCCCCCTACATAGGGTCACTTGGCAGATATGGCGTGGTCGTGGGAGGAGGATCACTTTCACCTCTTCCCCTGTTAGATTCCCGTTGTGCTGTGACATCACCCTTATACGCTGTGTTAACCATACTTTTTAATTTATTTGGCAAATGCTGCATCCTTTCCGACTTGTAATTCGGTAACATTTGCGCCACTGTCTGCTTATACCGGGGGTCTAGTAGCGTGGACACCCAGAACAGGTCGTTCTCCTTCAGCCTTTTTATACGAGGGTCCCTCAATAGGCACGACAGCATGAAAGACCCCATTTGCACAAGGTTGGATGCCGAGCTACTCATTTCCCGTTCCTTCTCCTCACACAGAGCAGAATAGAGACTGTTCCCCCTACATAGGGTCACTTGGCAGATATGGATTGACACCTGTCCTCAAAACCCATGATACACACTGACACGGAGCAGAATAGGGACTGTTCCTCCTACATAGGGTCACTTGGCAGATATGGATTGACACCTGTCCTCAAAACCCCTGATACACACTGACACAGAGCAGAATAGGGACTGTTTCCCCTACATAGGGTCACTTGGCAGATATGGTTTGACACCTATCGTAATGATCCCTGATACACACTGACACAGAGCAGAACAGAGACTGTTACACCTACATAGGGTCACTTGGCAGATATGGATAGACACCTGTCCTCAAAGCCCCTGATACACACTGACACAGAGCAGAATAGAGACTGTCCCCCGTCCTCAAAGCCCATGATACACACTGACACAGAGCAGAATAGAGACTGTTCCCCGTCCTCAAAGCCCCTGATACACACTGACACAGAGCAGAATAGGGACTGTTACTCCTACATAGTGTCACTTGGCAGATATGGATTGACACCTACCCTAATGATCCCTGATACACACTGACACAGAGCAGAATAGAGACTGTTCCCCGTCCACAGAGACCATGATACAGACTGACACAGAGCAGAATAGAGACTGTTACCCCTACATAGAGTCACTTGGCAGATATGGATTGACACCTGTCCTCAAAGCCCCTGATACACACTGACACAGAGCAGTGATACACACTGACACAGAAAATTAGGCATGTACACATGCCTGAAAAATTTTGTATTGTTGCAGCCGCTGCTACAGCGGCCAGTAGCAGCGGCCAGAAAAATTGATGTTTGTTTCACAGGCAGAAAGTGCCCTAAAACATGGCGGCTTGAACCCTAGTTGGTGGCGGATAAGTCACGCAAGTCAAATGTCATTCAGAGCTAAAATACAGCAGCGTGTGGACCATTTTTAGCCCAAGGCAGCTCATCTTATCAGGCCTTTTTTAATTGAATGTATCGCCCAGTGTCAGTCCCTTCGGGATCCATCCCTCATTCATCTTAATAAAGGTGAGGTAATCTAGACTTTTTTGACCTAGGCGACTTCTCTTCTCAGTGACAATACCTCCTGCTGCACTGAAGGTCCTTTCTGACAGGACACTTGAATCGGGGCAGGACAGAAGTTCTATCGCAAATTGGGATAGCTCAGGCCACAGGTCAAGCCTGCACACCCAGTAGTCAAGGGGTTCATCGCTTCTCAGAGTGTCGATATCTGCAGTTAAGGCGAGGTAGTCTGCTACCTGTCGGTCGAGTCGCTCTCTGAGGGTGGATCCCGAAGGGCTGTGGCAATGCGTAGGACTTAAAAAGGTCCGCATGTCCTCCATCAACAACACGTCTTTAAAGCGTCCTGTCCTTGCCGGCGTGGTCGTGGGAGGAGGAGGATGACTTAAACCTCTCACCCTGTTAGATTCCCGTTGTGCTGTGACATCCCCCTTATACGCTGTGTAAAGCATACTTAATTTATTTTGCAAATGCTGCATCCTTTCCGACTTGTTGTAATTCGGTAACATTTCCGCCACTTTCTGCTTATACCGGGGGTCTAGTAGCGTGGACACCCAGTACAGGTCGTTCTCCTTCAGCCTTTTTATACTAGGGTCCCTCAACTGGCAGGACAGCATGAAAGACCCAATTTGCACAAGGTTGGATGCCGAGCTACTCATTTCCCGTTCCTCCTCCTCACTGATGTCATTGAAGGTATGTTCTTCCCCCCAGCCACGTACAACACCACGGGTACCAGATAGGTTACAACGAGCACCCTGGGATGCCTGTTGTGTTTGGTCTTGCTCCTCCTCCTCCTCAAAGCCACATTCCTCCTCTGACTCCTCTTCCTCACAATCCTCTTCCAGCGTTGCCGCAGGTCCAGCAAGTAATGCTGATAAGGCTGTTTCTGGTGGTGATGGTGACCACAACTCTTCCTCTTCCTCTTCACGCTCATCTACGGCCTGATCCAGCACTCTTCGCAGGGCACGCTCCAGGAAGAAAACAAATGGTATGATGTCGCTGATGGTGCCTTCGGTGCGACTGACTAGGTTTGTCACCTCCTCAAAAGGACGCATGAGCCTACAGGCATTGCGCATGAGCGTCCAGTAACGTGGCAAAAAAAATCCCAGCTCCCCAGAGGCTGTCCTAGCACCCCGGTCATACAAATATTCATTAACAGCTTTTTCTTGTTGGAGCAGGCGGTCAAACATTAGGAGTGTTGAATTCCAACGTGTAGGGCTGTCGCAAATCAAGCGCCTCACTGGTATGTTGTTTCGCCGCTGGATATCGGCAAAGTGAGCCATGGCCGTGTAGGAACGCCTGAAATGGCCACACACCTTCCTGGCCTGCTTCAGGACGTCCTGTAAGCCTGTGTACTTATGCACAAAGCGTTGTACGATCAGATTACACACATGTGCCATGCACGGCACATGTGTCAACTTGCCCAACTTCAATGCCGCTATCAAATTTTTTCCGTTGTCACACACCACTTTGCCGATATCCAGTTGCTGCGGAGTCAGCCACTTTTCCACCTGTGCGTTCAGGGCGGACAGGAGTGCTTGTCCGGTGTGACTCTCTGCTTTCAAGCAAGTCAAACCCAAGACGGCGTGACACTGCCGTATCCGGGATGTGGAATAGTACCTGGGGAGCTGGGGGGGTGCCGTTGATGTGGAGCAAGACGCAGCAGCACAAGTGGACTCAGCCGAGGAGGTTATGGAAGAGGATGGAGTAGGAGGAGGTGGCAGCAGGACTGCCTGCAAGTCGTGGCGGTGTCACCAACTCCTCTGCAATGCCACGCATTCCATGCTTGTCAGCCATCAGCAGGTTTACCCAATGCGCAGTGTAGGTGTTATACCTGCACTGACCATGCTTTGCAGACCAGGTATCAGTGGTCAGATGGACCCTTGCCCCAACACTGTGTGCCAGACATGCCATGACTTCCTTTTGCACAATCGAGTACAGGTTGGGGATTGCCTTTTGTGAAAAGAAATTCCGGCCGGGTACCTTCCACTGCGGTGTCCCAATAGCTAAAAAAATTTTGAATGCCTCAGACTCAACCAGATTGTATGGTAAAAGCTGGCGGGCTAATAGTTTGGACAAGCCAGCTGTCAAACATGTCCTTGACAGACAGATGACTGTGGGCAGATGAGCGGGAACTGCTCAAGGCGGGAGACGGAGTGGCGGATGGTTGAGAGGGGGCAAGGAGGACAGCAGTGGTTGACGTGGCTGAAGATGCTGGACCAGGAGGAGGATGGCAGCTTAGAGTAGGCGTGCTGCTTGTTCTCATGTGTTGATCCCATAGGCGTTTGTGATGTGAGATCATGTGCCTACGCAAAGCAGTTGTACCTAGGTGGGTGTTGGACTTCCCACGACTCAGTTTCCTTTGGCACAGGTTGCAAATGGCATCGCTGTTGTCAGAGGCAGACACACAAAAAAAATTCCACACTGCTGAGCTCTGCAATGACGGCATTCTGGTGGTGGACACAGCATGCGTTGATTGGTGTGCTGTCGGGCTGACCCCGGGGGCCGATGCATGCTGTCTGACTGTGCCACTAGCTCCTTGCGACGACCCCCCCCCCTGCTTCCAACTCGTCTCCTCCTCCTCTCTGTCTCCCCATCTGAACTTTTGCCCTGTTCTTCTTCTTGCCGAGCGGGCACCCACGTGACATCCATGGACGCATCGTCATCATCAACCGCTTCGCTTGTATCTGACAACTCAGAAAAGGAAGCAGCAGCGGGTACAACATCATCATCATCACACCGTACCTCCATGTGTTTAATGCTGCCTGCCTGAGACATATCCCTGTTATCTACATCCTCTGGCAATAATGGTTGCGCATCACTCATTTCTTCAAACGGATGTGTGAATAACTCCTCTGACATACCAAGTAAAGCGGCTGTGGTGCTAGTTTTGGTGGTGGCGGCAGGCAGGTGAATGGTATCTTGAGAGGTGCCTGAATCTAAGCTGGAGGAGGATGGTGCGTCAAGGTTCCGAGCGGAGGCTGTAGAAGATTGGGTGTCCTGTGTTAGCCAGTCAACTATGTCCTCAGAACTTTTCAAGTTCAGGGTACGTGGCTTCTGAAAACTGGGCATTATTCTAGGGCAAAAGGGAATCACAGCACCACGACCACGACGGCCCCTGCGGGGTGGCCTGCCTCTGCCTGTCATTTTTTGGGGGGATTAGTGGTACTATGCGTGCAAGCTACTGTGAGACCAGATATGAGTGGCAATGTGCACTGTAACAGTTCTGGAGAGCACACACTGAAGGAAGGACTGACAGAGCCGCTTGAAGGACACTGACTGGCTGCTATTAGCTTACACTGGAAACCTTTTTTCTTTGTAAAAGCACGCTATAGAGACACCAGATATGATTGGCAATGTGCACTGTAACAGTTCTGGAGAGCACACGCTGAAGGAAGGACTGACAGAGCCGCTTGAAGGACACTGACTGGCTGCTATTAGCTTACACTGGAAACCTTTTTTCTTTGTAAAAGCACGCTATAGAGACACCAGATATGATTGGCAATGTGCACTGTAACAGTTCTGCAGAGCACACACTGTAGGCCTGACACACCCGCTTGAAGACAACTAACTGCTATTCAATCTATAACAGTGAAAAAAAAAATTGGTTTTAAATGCACGCTATAGAGACACCAGATATGATTGGCAATGTGCACTGTAACAGTTCTGGAGAGCACACACTGTAGGCCTGACAGAGCCGCTTGAAGGACACTGATTGGCTGCTATTAGCTTACACTGGAAACCTTTTTTCTTTGTAAAAGCATGCTATAGAGACACCAGATATGATTGGCAATGTGCACTGTAACAGTTCTGGAGAGCACACGCTGAAGGAAGGACTGACAGAGCCGCTTGAAGGACACTGACTGGCTGCTATTAGCTTACACTGGAAACCTTTTTTCTTTGTAAAAGCACGCTACAGAGACACCAGATATGAGTGGCAACTGTCAAAGTACGCTGGCACAGGTCTGCAGAGCACACGCTGAAGGAGGCCTGACACCCAGACGCTTGCAGACAACTAACTGCTCTTCTATTACAGTGAAAAAAAATATTTTTTTTTAAATCTAAAGCTTAAGCTATTGTCACAACAGATATGAGTGGTGGCACTGACTATGCAAATGGGCACAGCATCCAGCCTGACACAGAAGATGGAAGGCAGGCAACTGCTCTTCTATTACAGTGAAAACAAATATTTTTTTTTAAATCTAAAGCTTAAGCTATTGTAAAACAGATATGAGTGGTGGCACTGGGCAAGTGGGCACAGTATCCACTCACACAGAAGCTGGCAGGCAGGCTGTTACATCACTGTTGTCCCCTGTTATGAAAGCCCTATTTTGTCGCATACTTTTGGTACTTTGGACACTGTTCTGACTGATTTACAGTCTTCGTATGGTCCAGCACGAACCCGTTATGTAAGCGTATAGGTGGCCGCCATTTCGGGACTTTGCACGTGTTCGCGGCCATCTTACCTACAATCAGCGGTGTTTGCCCATCACCATGTGGAACTAAAAACGGGGACACAAACAGGCGAACACCGCTGAGACCTCCAGGATCACCTAACTTCGTGCTGGACGTACCAAACTATTCACCGTTCCGTAAGGCACTTGCCCTGCACATGGGGAATACTGCGACCCCAGGGATGACTAAGGAAGGCGAAGGGTTGTGGAGTTTTACCGTCCGAACGAAGACCGACCGCAAGGCCTAAACGTATGGAACTATTTTCGGCTGGAAAGTCTGTGCGGTCGGTCCAAACTGTAGAAGCTCCTAACTCCCGAACCGCTCATCCGAACGGGCCAGTTTTTGGATATATTGGCCCCCCGAACTAGATCTATCTAGCGATGCAGGAGTTAGGGGTGTACCCCCTGGTTTTAGGGTACATCCAGAATATGGACAAAAGTATGTGTAACATAATTGCGTTACTTGGTTATCTGAGGGGAGGGGACATGTGGGTTGAACCCAATATGTGATTGGGTATTTTATGCCTCCCCTTGGGAGTGTCCCTTTTGGTGTGTATTTACAATAAAAAGCAGGCTGGGCATCCCAGTCCCCAGTTCTTATTTTGACCCTCAATTCGCAGCCTCGACTCGTTTTGTGGGGGAAAGGGTATCCTAACTGCACCATAGCTAGGGGGAGACTCTACACTTACAGGTCTCTAACGAGTATCGCTCCATTCGACTCTTCAAGTCCGGGAACCAGGACATCCAAGCGATCAAACCTCCTGCTAGCCTGGAGGCAATCGTAACACAGGCAACTGCTCTTCTATTACAGTGAACATTTTTTTTTTTAAAACTAAAGCTTAAGCTATTGTCACAACAGATATGAGTGGTGGCACTGGGCAAGTGGGCACAGTATCCACTGTGAGCCTCACACAGAAGCTGGCAGGCAGGCAAATGCTCTTCTATTACAGTGAAAAAAAATATTATTTTTTAAATCTAAAGCTTAAGCTATTGTCACAACAGATATGAGTGGTGGCACTGGGCAGGTGGGCACAGTATCCACTGTGAGCCTCACACAGAAGCTGGCAGGCAGGCAACTGCTCTTCTATTACAGTGAAAAAAATTTTTTTTTAAATCTAAAGCTTAAGCTATTGTCACAACAGATATGAGTGGTGGCACTGGGAAGGTGGGCACAGTATCCACTGTGAGCATCACACAGAAGCTGGCAGGCAGGCAACTGCTCTTCTATTACAGTGAAAAAAAAAATTATTTTTTAAATCTAAAGCTTAAGCTATTGTAAAAACAGATATGAGTGGTGGCACTGGGCTAGTGGGCACAGTATCCACTGTGAGCCTCACACAGAAGCTGGCAGGCAGGCAACTGCTCTTCTATTACAGTGAAAAAAAAATATTTTTTTTAAATCTAAAGCTTAAGCTATTGTAAAAACAGATATGAGTGGTGGCACTGGGCAAGTGGGCACAGTATCCACTGTGAGCCTCACACAGAAGCTGGCAGGCAGGCAACTGCTCTTCTATTACAGTGAAAAATTTATTTTTTTAAATCTAAAGCTTAAGCTATTGTAAAAACAGATATGAGTGGTGGCACTGGGCAAGTGGGCACAGTATCCACTGTGAGCCTCACACATAAGCTGGCAGGCAGGCAACTGCTCTTCTATTACAGTGAAAAAAATGTTTTTTTTTAAATCTAAAGCTTAAGCTATTGTAAAAACAGATATGAGTGGTGGCACTGGGCAAGTGGGCACAGTATCCACTGTGAGCCTCACACAGAAGCTGGCAGGCAGGCAACTGCTCTTCTATTACAGTGAAAAATGTATTTTTTTTAAATCTAAAGCTTAAGCTATTGTAAAAACAGATATGAGTGGTGGCACTGGGCAAGTGAGCACAGTATCCACTGTGAGCCTCACACATAAGCTGGCAGGCAGGCAACTGCTCTTCTATTACAGTGAAAAAAAAATTTTTTTTAAATCTAAAGCTTAAGCTATTGTAAAAACAGATATGAGTGGTGGCACCGGGCAAGTGGGCACAGTATCCACTGTGAGCCTCACACAGAAGCTGGCAGGCAGGCAACTGCTCTTCTATTACAGTGAAAAAAATATTTTTTTAAATCTAAAGCTTAAGCTATTGTCACAACAGATATGTCAGGATCGGGAAAGGGATCCAACACGCAGAGTACAGACAGTAGAAAGGTACATATACCGGACCTTAGAATGGCCGGACTAACGTACGGAGATAGAGAGAATGGTCAAAGGCAAGCCGAGGTCGAGGGAACGAGAAGACAGGTAAGCGAGGAACAAGCCGAGTCAAAGGGTAACAGAGATAAGCAGAGTAATACAAACAAGCCGGGTCGGAACCAAAAGAATAACTGGAATACAAGAGCGCTGAGTGACTAGACAGGCTAGAACCACGACAGGGCAATGAGCAAATGGAAGAAGCACTGTTAAATACCCTGGCTCAGGAGAGTAGACACGCCTCCGACGAGTCCTGATTAGTTTCCAGACAATTGAGTGACAGGTCGGTCCGGGTTGGCGTCATGACGTCGACTGCTGAGCGTCGTGTTACAAAAGGAAGTGGATCCCTCGCGGCCGGCGTGTAAATGACCGGGAGGACCGCGAGGGACGGAGGAAACAGCCCTTCTGGACGGATAAACTTCTAAGTCTCTACCTCTCTCAGAGGTAGAGACTTCAGGTACCCTGACAGTACCCCCCCTCTCAGATACGCCCACCGGGCGGAAGGAACCGGGACGAGATGGGAAGCGGGAGTGAAACGCCCTGCGGAGGCGAGGAGCATGAACATCCTCTTGAGGTACCCAACTCCTCTCTTCAGGACCATATCCTTTCCAGTCGACCAGATATTGTACTCTCCCCCGGGAGATTCGAGAATCGATGATAGAGTTAACCTCATACTCCTCCTGACCCTCCACCTGAACAGAGCGAGGAGAGGATACCGTGGAGGAAAATCTGTTGCAGACTAGCGGTTTCAGCAATGAAACATGAAAGGAGTTAGGGATGCGTAAGGCAGATGGGAGAGCTAGACGATACGCAACTGGGTTAATTTGAGTCAGAACCCTGTAAGGTCCAATATAACGAGGAGCGAACTTCATGGAAGGCACTTTTAAACGAATGTTTCTAGTACTCAACCATACTCTATCGCCTGGAACAAAAACCGGAGCCGACCTTCTACGTTTATCAGCGTGTTTCTTAACCAGCATAGAATTGTGCAGAAGAATTTGTCGAGTCTGATCCCACAACTTCCTCAAATTGGCAACATGAACATCAACCGACGGTACCCCTTGGGAAGGAGAAACCGAGGGAAGAATGGATGGATGAAAGCCATAATTCATGAAGAAGGGGCTTGAATGAGTAGAATCACAAACGAGATTGTTGTGCGCGAACTCCGCCCAAGGAATCAAACCGACCCAATCGTCCTGGTGTTCGGAAACAAAACAACGTAAATATTGTTCAATCTTTTGGTTGGTGCGTTCAGCAGCTCCGTTAGACTGAGGATGATAGGCGGAAGAGAAATTCAATTTGATACCCAGTTGAGAGCAGAAGGATCTCCAAAAACGAGAAACAAATTGGGAACCTCTGTCAGATACAATTTGGGAGGGTATCCCATGTAAACGAAAAATCTCCCTTGCGAATATCTCTGCCAACTCGGGAGAAGACGGAAGTTTAGGCAGAGGAACGAAGTGAGCCATCTTGGTGAATCTGTCAACCACGGTGAGGATAACAGTCTGTTTTTTAGATATAGGTAAATCGACAATAAAGTCCATAGCCAAACAGGACCATGGCTTTTCTGGAACCTCTAAGGGATGCAGAAATCCACATGGAAGCGTATGAGGTTGCTTGGTCTTAGTACAAACCTCACACGCCCCGATGAAATCTTTAATATCCCTACGTAAAGCAGGCCACCAGAAGTCTTTAGAGATCAAAGCGCACGTCTTGCGAATGCCAGGATGTCCAGCCACCTTGCTGTTGTGGAAACATTGTAACAGTTCCAGTTGAAGAGCAGGAGGAACGAAATGTCGACCCCCGGGAGTCTGTTTAGGGGCTAGATTTTGCAGCTTTAAGATCTCGGCAAGTAACGGAGAGTGAATCCTGAGATTCGTGTGTAACGGAGCTCCGTGTACTCCGACCGAGTACCCTCCGTTGATGGATGCTCCTAGCGCTCTCAGAGGACTCCAAGCACTGCAGACGACACCACAACCACCGCAGGCTCCACAACCGCCGTAGCTTAACTGGAGCCGCGCCGTCTTCCTTCCACCCTGGATCGGCTTCTGTCCTCCAGGACCGTGTGGGGAAGACCTCTCCTCCAGGAGAGCGTATCCGGAACAAGCTCTTACAAGAGCTAAGTGATTAAGAGCTCAGGGGAATATGCAGCGCATAGCAATCCCCAGTGTGATATAGCAGTTCCCTCCAATAACGAGACAAGGCTACGTATTGAGGGTCAGAAGAGGTCTGAGGACTGGAACACCCAGCCTGCTTTTTATTAGGATAAGGTACACACAGGACACTCCCAGGGGGAGGATGAAATTAACCAATAACAGCATAGTACAGCCCACAGGTTCCCTCCCCTCAGATAAACAGTTAAACCAATTATTACATACAATAAAAATACAGTTTTTACACACACACTGTAACTTTAAAACCATACATCCAATTTCAATAAAAGTTGCATATTCAGACTCAGCATACATCAAACATAAACACTTCCAAAAATCAGCCAAATCCCTCCAGTGGATCAAAAGTTAGCTGGAAGTCCTTTATGACCGACCGCAAGCACAATTTCCTGCCCAAAACAGTTCCATAGATTTGGGCTGTGCGGTCGGTCAATTTCATGCGGAAAAACGACTAAGTCCCATTTCGAACGGGACTTAGTCTCTGGAGCTGCAAGTTCCGTATGGAAGAAGGTAAGGGTCAGCGGTGTTCGGCAGAATGTGTAGCCGATTTTAGTTCCACAGAATATTTAGCATACACCGCTGACCGCATTCGAGGAAACCAAGATGGCCGCCGCCACGTGCAATTGACCGGCAGTAACCTCACAGCCTGGGAGGTAAATTGCCTGCACACTTTAGCTTCTGGGTGGTCCGCCTGTGTGGTACTTGGTTCAGTAAGCCCTATTTACTGAACCAAGTGGGGGAAAGCCAGGAACAAGTTATTTTACCGGTCTGGGGACATAGTCTTAAAGGGGCATTGTTCAGCAAAGTCACAATATGTCCCCAGACGGTTCTTAAAGGGCCATACACACCCAATAAAAGTTAATAAGTTTTCAGGGGCACAATCTTCCAGGGGCCATAGTCATGAGGCAGGAGGCTGGCAAACATGCTTCTCCACAATCCAGGGAAGCAGGGCAATTTCTCGTTTAAAGGGCCAGTTACAAATAGCGATTTGTAACACATCTCCCCTTTGGGGGGAAGACTAACCAGGCACCTGACCTTCTGTCAGTCAGTGCCTCCGTTAGTCGATCCACCAACCCACAATAAACAGATGTCCGAGTAGCCCCCCCACAACATCAAAGTACAGGAACAGCCCACCCACAACACACAGTCACTGCACCTGGGTATTTGGCTGTGGTAATGAGGCCACATGCCGAGGGTACTTGAAGGGCAGAGGCCAACTGCACTCTGCCCAGATGCCAGCTCTTCTGCTGGGGTAGCCTGCAGGACATCAGGCTCTGGACCAGGGACAAAGGTAGGGCAGAGGCCGACTGCACTCTGCCCAGCTGCCAGCTCTTCTGCTGGGGTACTGAGACCATAGTCCGGCTCAGTAGTCAAGGGAACATGGACGTCAGGAGGGGTTAGCATCGCCTCCGTTAACCCTGGTGCCACGCTAGGAGTTAGCTGGGGAGGGGAATTTGTACTTACCCCCTCCTCTGGGTGTCCCGGTGAGGGTAGTTGGGGATCTGGAAAGGCTGTCCAGCATCCCTGTAGGTCAGGCACAGAGACCACGGTCCCATCTGCGCCGTCTGGAGGATTGGTGTCTCCCCTTCTTAGGGGAGGCTGCCGCTGGGGAGAGGGGGTGCTGTGCTCCTTTCCCGGAAACACAGGCTGCCGCTGGAGAGGGAGACCGCCTGTCTCCACTCCCTTACCATTGTCCTGTTGCTGTAGAGAGGGACCAACTGTCTCTGCTCTCTGTAGGACACACTGCTGTTGGGGGGGAAGGACGGCACCTTCGGCCCCCTGGGGTACACACTGCCGCTGGAGAGGGAGACCGCCTGTCTCCACTCCCTTACTATGGTCCTGTTGCTGTAGAGAGGGACCAACTGTCTCTGCTCTCTGTAGGACACACTGCTGCTGGGGGGGAAGGACGACACCTTCGGCCCCCTGGGGTACACACTGCCGCTGTAGAGGGAGACCGCCTGTCTCCACTCCCTTACCATGGTCCTGTTGCTGTAGAGAGGGACCAACTGTCTCTGCTCTCTGTAGGACATACGGCTGCTGGGGGGGAAGGACGGCCCCTTCGGCCCCCTGTAACTCACGCTGTTGTTGGGGCGCAGGGACGGAATACTTTGCCCTCACTGCCCGATATTCTGCTTCCATCTGCAGATACTCCGCCAGTTCTCTCCTCACTCTCGGTACAATTTCCTCTGTTAGGAGGGGTCCGTAGACAGCCAACCGCCGCTTCAGCATAGCGTCAAACCGTACGTGACTATACCAATATTCCAGTTTTGCTTGGTGTTCCCAGGATGCTGTTCCTCGCACTAGGGAAGCCATCCTGTTGTAGCCAGGGGCGCTGCCCAATGGCTAGCGTTGCCCTCAATTGTAACTCCAAACGTTACCAGTGTCTCTGAGCTGCTTCTCCTCGCACTAGGACGCCATCCCACCGCTGCCACCAATGTAACGGAGCTCCGTGTACCCCGACCGAGTACCCTCCGTTGATGGATGCTCCTAGCGCTCTCAGAGGACTCCAAGCACTGCAGACGACACCACAACCACCGCAGGCTCCACAACCGCCGTAGCTTAACTGGAGCCGCGCCGTCTTCCTTCCACCCTGGATCGGCTTCTGTCCTCCAGGACCGTGTGGGGAAGACCTCTCCTCCAGGAGAGCGTAACAGGAACAAGCTCTTAAAAGAGCTAAGTGATTAAGAGCTCAGGGGAATATGCAGCGCATAGCAATCCCCAGTGTGATATAGCAGTTCCCTCCAATAACGAGACGAGGCTACGTATTGAGGGTCAGAAGAGGTCTGAGGACTGGAACACCCAGCCTGCTTTTTATTAGGATAAGGTACACACAGGACACTCCCAGGGGGAGGATGAAATTAACCAATAACAGCATAGTACAGCCCACAGGTTCCCTCCCCTCAGATAAACAGTTAAACCAATTATTACATACAATAAAAATACAGTTTTTACACACACACTGTAACTTTAAAACCATACATCCAATTTCAATAAAAGTTGCATATTCAGACTCAGCATACATCAAACATAAACACTTCCAAAAATCAGCCAAATCCCTCCAGTGGATCAAAAGTTAGCTGGAAGTCCTTTATGACCGACCGCAAGCACAATTTCCTGCCCAAAACAGTTCCATAGATTTGGGCTGTGCGGTCGGTCAATTTCATGCGGAAAAACGACTAAGTCCCATTTCGAACGGGACTTAGTCTCTGGAGCTGCAAGTTCCGTATGGAAGAAGGTAAGGGTCAGCGGTGTTCGGCAGAATGTGTAGCCGATTTTAGTTCCACAGAATATTTAGCATACACCGCTGACCGCATTCGAGGAAACCAAGATGGCCGCCGCCACGTGCAATTGACCGGCAGTAACCTCACAGCCTGGGAGGTAAATTGCCTGCACACTTTAGCTTCTGGGTGGTCCGCCTGTGTGGTACTTGGTTCAGTAAGCCCTATTTACTGAACCAAGTGGGGGAAAGCCAGGAACAAGTTATTTTACCGGTCTGGGGACATAGTCTTAAAGGGGCATTGTTCAGCAAAGTCACAATATGTCCCCAGACGGTTCTTAAAGGGCCATACACACCCAATAAATGTTAATAAGTTTTCAGGGGCACAATCTTCCAGGGGCCATAGTCATGAGGCAGGAGGCTGGCAAACATGCTTCTCCACAATCCAGGGAAGCAGGGCAATTTCTCGTTTAAAGGGCCAGTTACAAATAGCGATTTGTAACATCGTGTTAGCGATAATATTGCATTTCGGAACTATAGAGGAAAGCACCGGTTCAGATATAGTAGAAGGTTCATATTGGCGAGACAAAGCATCGGCTTTAGAGTTCTTAGAACCAGGTCTATAAGTAAGCACATAATTGAAGTGGGTCAGGAATAAGGACCAACGAGCTTGTCTGGCGGACAGTCGCTTAGCCTCCCCAATATAGGACAAGTTCTTGTGATCCGTTAAAATGGTAACAGGATGTAAGGTCCCCTCCAATAAATGTCTCCACTCCTTTAAAGCCATAATGACCGCTAATAATTCCCTGTCACCGATGTCATATCTGCTCTCAGGCCCAGACAGTTTCTTGGGAAAAAAAACCACAAGGGTGTAGTGGTTTGTCCACCCCTAACCTTTGTGACAGAATAGCACCTACGCCTGTCTCAGAGGCATCGACCTCGAGTAGGAACGGCAGAGTCGTATCAGGATGGACTAAAATTGGAGCAGAAGCAAAAAGTTCCTTGAGAGTCTTGAAAGCAACGAGAGCTTCAGTAGACCAAGTCTTAGTGTCAGCCCCCTGTCTGGTCATATTGGTAATAGGCGCAATAATAGAAGAGTATCCCTTAATGAAGCGCCTATAATAATTGGAGAAACCAATAAACCTCTGAATAGCCTTGAGTCCCTTAGGCAATGGCCAATCTAAAATAGACTGGAGTTTGTCGGGATCCATCTTAAAGCCTTCCCCAGAAATCACGTAACCAAGAAAGTCTATCTGAGACTAGTCAAAACTACATTTCTCCAATTTGCAGTATAACCCATGTTGAAGAAGTTTGTGTAATACCTTTCTGACTTGTCTGTGGTGGGTCTCAATCCCTCTAGAGTGTATAAGTATGTCGTCCAGGTACACAATAACACAATCATGTTGAAATTCCCTAAGAACTTCATTAATCAAATCCTGAAATACTGCCGGTGCGTTACAAAGACCAAAAGGCATGACCGTGTATTCATAATGACCATAACGGGTATTGAATGCTGTCATCCACTCGTGTCCTTGCTGGATTCTCACCAAGTTATATGCCCCTCTGAGATCCAACTTGGTGAAAATTTTAGAGCCCTTTAGGCGATCAAACAGCTCGGTAATCAAGGGGATTGGATAGGCATTTCTGATGGTTATTTTATTCAAACCTCGGTAATCAATGCAAGGTCTTAGGGAACCATCCTTCTTTTTAACAAAAAAAAAACCAGCCCCGGCAGGAGAAGAAGATCTCCTAATTAATCCTTTGTCTAGATTCTCCCGAATATATTCCTCTAGAACTGAATTCTCTTTGGTGGATAGAGGATATACATTGCCCCTCGGAGGCATGGTACCAGGTAGTAGATTAATTTTACAATCAAAAGTCCTGTGTGGAGGTAGAGTATCAGCATTCTTTTTGTCGAATACTGCTTTTAAATCCAGGTACAGAGGCGGTATCTGTATATCTGTAGACTGGGTAGAACTACCTGGTGTGTTAATTACACCCAATGGAGAAACCCTCCGTAAACACCTCTCCTGGCAACCCTGGCCCCATGAGAGTATCTCCCCTAACTCCCAATCAATAATAGGGTTATGTCTCTTTAACCATGGGTAACCCAGGACTATGGGAACAGAAGGGGACGAAATAAGCATAAGCGATAAGTCTTCCTCGTGTAAGATACCAACAGTTAAGTTAACGGGTATGGTTTCACGAAAGATAACAGGCTCAAGTAAAGGTCTACCATCTATGGCCTCAACGGCCAAGGGTGTATCCCTTAACTGGGATGGGATAGTGTGTTTAGTAGCAAAGGCCTGGTCGATAAAATTCTCAGCAGCTCCGGAATCTATCAAAGCCATGGTCTTTAGCACTCCCTTCTCCCAAGTTAAAGAAACTGGTAGCAGAAGCCTGTGATCTTTATAATTATGAGTAGAGGACAAAATAGAAACACCCAAGGCCTGTCCTCTAGAGAAACTTAGGTGCGGGCGTTTCCCGAGCGATTAGGACAATTCAGGCGTAAGTGACCTCTGACTCCACAATACATACACAATCCCTCCCTTCTCCTGTACTGTCTCTCCTCTTCTGAGAGGCGAGTATTGCCTATCTGCATAGGTTCAGGAAACAGTGAGGTAGTGGAATCAGGACTTTGAAATGCGGGAGCTAATTTAAAGGAAGGTCTAAAGTTCCTCTCTCGAGTGTTCTGTCTCTCTCTTAAACGCTCATCAATACGAGAAATTAACGAAATTAAATCCTCCAAATTTTCAGGAAGCTCTCTAGTAGCAACCTCGTCAAGGATTACATCTGATAGCCCGTTCAAAAATACATCTATATAAGCCTGCTCATTCCACTTAACTTCTGCCGTCAAAGACCTGAACTCTAGTGCATAATCCACAAGTGTTCGGTTCTCTTGTCTCAGGCGCAAAAGTAATCTAGCTGCATTGACCTTTCTACCAGGGGGGTCAAAAGTTCTTCTAAAGGCAGCTACAAAGGCATTATAATTATATACTAACGGGTTATCATTCTCCCATAATGGGTTGGCCCATCTCAGAGCTCTCTCAATGAGTAAGGTGATAATAAATCCAACCTTCGCCCTATCTGTAGGATAGGAGCGAGGTTGTAATTCAAAGTGGATACTGATCTGGTTTAAAAAACCACGACACTTCTCAGGTGAACCACCATAACGTACTGGTGGGGTAATACGGGAAGAGGCACCTACAGTGGCTACCTCTAGGCCTGAACTCACAGGGGAAATAGAAGTATTACGCGTCTCCTCTGGTGGGTTATTAGCACGAGATAATAACGCCTGTAGTGCTAGGGCCATCTGATCCATTCTGTGTTCCATGGCTTCAAACCTAGGATCGGAAGGACCAAGCTGACTGTTTGTACTTGCAGGATCCATTGGCCCTGTCGTAATGTCAGGATCGGGACAGGGATCCAAGACGCAGAGTACAGACAGTAGAAAGGTACGTATACCGGACCTTAGAATGGCCGGACTAACGTACGGAGATAGAGAGAATGGTCAAAGGCAAGCCGAGGTCGAGGGAACAAGAAGACAGGTAAGCGAGGAACAAGCCGAGTCAAAGGGTAACAGAGATAAGCAGAGTAATACAAACAAGCCGGGTCGGAACCAAAAGAATAACTGGAATACAAGAGCGCTGAGTGACTAGACAGGCTAGAACCACGACAGGGCAATGAGCAAATGGAAGAAGCACTGTTAAATACCCTGGCTCAGGAGAGTAGACACGCCTCCGACGAGTCCTGATTAGTTTCCAGACAATTGAGTGACAGGTCGGTCCGGGTTGGCGTCATGACGTCGAATGCTGGGCGTCGTGTTACAAAAGGAAGTGGATCCCTCGCGGCCGGCGTGTAAATGACCGGGAGGACCGCGAGGGACGGAGGAAACAGCCCTTCTGGACGGATAAACTTCTAAGTCTCTACCTCTCTCAGAGGTAGAGACTTCAGGTACCCTGACAAGATATGAGTGGTGGCACTGGGCAAGTGGGCACATTATCCACTGTGAGCCTCACACAGAAGCTGGCAGGCAGGCAACTGCTCTTCTATTACAGTGAAAAAAAATATTTTTTTAAATCTAAAGCTTAAGCTATTGTAAAAACAGATATGAATGGTGGCACTGGGCAAGTGGGCACAGTATCCACTGTGAGCCTCACACAGAAGCTGGCAGGCAGGCAACTGCTCTTGTATTACAGTGAAAAAAAATATTTTTTTTTAAATCTAAAGCTTAAGCTATTGTAAAAACAGATATGAGTGGTGGCACTGGGCAAGTGGGCACAGTATCCACTGTGAGCCTCACACAGAAGCTGGCAGGCAGGCAACTGCTCTTCTATTACAGTGAAAAAAAAATATTTTTTTTTAAATCTAAAGCTTAACCTATTGTACAAACAGATATGAGTGGTGGCACTGGGCAAGTGGGCACAGTATCCACTGTGAGCCTCACAGAGAAGCTGGCAGGCAGGCAACTGCTCTTCTATTACAGTGAAAAAAAATATTTTTTTTTTAAATCTAAAGCTTAAGCTATTGTAAAAACATATGAGTGGTGGCACTGGGCAAGTGGGCACAGTATCCACTGTGAGCCTCACACAGAAGCTGGCAGGCAGGCAACTGCTCTTCTATTACAGTGAAAAAAAATTTTTTTTTTAAAATATAAAGCTTAAGCTATTGTCACAACAGATATGAGTGGTGGCACTGGGCAAGTGGGCACAGTATCCACTGTGAGCCTCACACAGAAGCTGGCAGGCAGGCAACTGCTCTTCTATTACAGTGATTTTTTTTTTAAATCTAAAGCTTAAGCTATTGTCACAACAGATATGAGTGGTGGCACTGGGCAAGTGGGCACAGTATCCACTGTGAGCCTCACACAGAAGCTTGCAGGCAGGCAACTGCTCTTCTATCACAGTGAAAAAAAAATATTTTTTTTAAATCTAAAGCTTAAGCTATTGTAAAAACAGATATGAGTTGTGGCACTGGGCAAGTGGGCACAGTATCCACTGTGAGCCTCACACATAAGCTGGCAGGCAGGCAACTGCTCTTCTATTACGGTAAAAAAAATATTTTTTTTAAATCTAAAGGTTAAGCTATTGTAAAAAAAGATATGAGTGGTGGCACTGGGCAAGTGGGCACAGTATCCACTGTGAGCCTCACACAGAAGCTGGCAGGCAGGCAACTGCTCTTCTATTACAGTGAAAAAAAATATTTTTTTAAATCTAAAGCTTAAGCTATTGTAAAAACAGATATGAGTGGTGGCACTGGGCAAGTGGGCACAGTATCCACTGTGAGCCTCACACAGAAGCTGGCAGGCAGGCAACTGCTCTTCTATTACAGTGACATATTTTTTAAATCTAAAGCTTAAGCTATTGTAAAAACAGATATGAGTGGTGGCACTGGGCAAGTGGGCACAGTATCCACTGTGAGCCTCACACAGAAGCTGGCAGGCAGGCAACTGCTCTTCTATTACAGTGAAAAAAAATATATATTTTTTTTAAATCTAAAGCTTAACCTATTGTAAAAACAGATATGAGTGTTGGCACTGGGCAAGTTTGCACAGTATCCACTGTGAGCCTCACACAGAAGCTGGCAGGCAGGCAACTGCTCTTCTATTACGGTGAAAAAAAAATATTATTTTTTAAATCTAAAGCTTAAGCTATTGTCACAACAGATATGAGTGGTGGCACTGGGCAAGTGGGCACATTATCCACTGTGAGCCTCACACAGAAGCTGGCAGGCAGGCAACTGCTCTTCTATTACAGTGAAAAAAATATATATTTTTTTTAAATCTAAAGCTTAAGCTATTGTAAAAACAGATATGAGTGGTGGCACTGGGCAAGTGGGCACAGTATCCACAGTTAGCCTCACACAGAAGCTCGCAGGCAGGCAACTGCTCTTCTATTACAGTGACATTTTTATTTATTTTTTAAATCTAAAGCTTAAGCTATTGTCACAACAGATATGAGTGGTGGCACTGGGCAAGTGGGCACAGTATCCACTGTGAGCCTCACACAGAAGCTTCCAGGCAGGCAACTGCTCTTCTATTACAGTGAAAAAAAAAAAAAAATTTTAAATCTAAAGGTTAAGCTATTGTAAAAACATATGAGTGGTGGCACTGGGCAAGTGGGCACAGTATCCACTGTGAGCCTCACACAGAAGCTGGCAGGCAGGCAACTGCTCTTCTATTACAGTGAAAAAAAAATATTTTTTTTTAAATCTAAAGCTTAACCTATTGTACAAACAGATATGAGTGGTGGCACTGGGCAAGTGGGCACAGTATCCACTGTGAGCCTCACAGAGAAGCTGGCAGGCAGGCAACTGCTCTTCTATTACAGTGAAAAAAAAAAATTTTTTTTAAATCTAAAGCTTAAGCTATTGTAAAAACATATGAGTGGTGGCACTGGGCAAGTGGGCACAGTATCCACTGTGAGCCTCACACAGAAGCTGGCAGGCAGGCAACTGCTCTTCTATTACAGTGAAAAAAAAATATTTTTTTTAAAATATAAAGCTTAAGCTATTGTCACAACAGATATGAGTGGTGGCACTGGGCAAGTGGGCACAGTATCCACTGTGAGCCTCACACAGAAGCTGGCAGGCAGGCAACTGCTCTTCTATTACAGTGATTTTTTTTTAAAATCTAAAGCTTAAGCTATTGTCACAACAGATATGAGTGGTGGCACTGGGCAAGTGGGCACAGTATCCACTGTGAGCCTCACACAGAAGCTGGCAGGCAGGCAACTGCTCTTCTATTACAGTGAAAAAAAATATTTTTTTAAATCTAAAGCTTAAGCTATTGTAAAAACAGATATGAGTGGTGGCACTGGGCAAGTGGGCACAGTATCCACTGTGAGCCTCACACAGAAGCTGGCAGGCAGGCAACTGCTCTTCTATTACAGTGACATATTTTTTAAATCTAAAGCTTAAGCTATTGTAAAAACAGATATGAGTGGTGGCACTGGGCAAGTGGGCACAGTATCCACTGTGAGCCTCACACAGAAGCTGGCAGGCAGGCAACTGCTCTTCTATTACAGTGAAAAAAAATATATATTTTTTTAAATCTAAAGCTTAACCTATTGTAAAAACAGATATGAGTGTTGGCACTGGGCAAGTTTGCACAGTATCCACTGTGAGCCTCACACAGAAGCTGGCAGGCAGGCAACTGCTCTTCTATTACGGTGAAAAAAAAATATATTTTTTTTAAATCTAAAGCTTAAGCTATTGTAAAAACAGATATGAGTGGTGGCACTGGGCAAGTGGGCACAGTATCCACAGTTAGCCTCACACAGAAGCTCGCAGGCAGGCAACTGCTCTTCTATTACAGTGACATTTTTATTTATTTTTTAAATCTAAAGCTTAAGCTATTGTCACAACAGATATGAGTGGTGGCACTGGGCAAGTGGGCACAGTATCCACTGTGAGCCTCACACAGAAGCTGGCAGGCAGGCAACTGCTCTTCTATTACAGTGAAAATTTTTTATTTTTTTAAAATCTAAAGCTTAAGCTATTGTAAAAACAGATATGAGTGGTGGCACCGGGCAAGTGGGCACAGTATCCACTGTGAGCCTCACACAGAAGCTGGCAGGCAGGCAACTGCTCTTCTATTACAGTGAAAAAAAATATTTTTTTTAAATCTAAAGGTTAAGCTATTGTAAAAACATATGAGTGGTGGCACTGGGCAAGTGGGCACAGTATCCACTGTGAGCCTCACACAGAAGCTGGCAGGCAGGCAACTGCTCTTCTATTACAGTGAAAAAAAATTCTTTTTTTTTAAATCTAAAGCTTAAGCTATTGTCACAACAGATATGAGTGGTGGCACTGGGCAAGTGGGCACAGTATCCACTGTGAGCCTCACACAGAAGCTGGCAGGCAGGCAACTGCTCTTCTATTACAGTGAAAAAAAAATATTTTTTTTTAAATCTAAAGCTTAACCTATTGTAAAAACAGATATGAGTGGTGGCACTGGGCAAGTGGGCACAGTATCCACTGTGAGCCTCACAGAGAAGCTGGCAGGCAGGCAACTGCTCTTCTATTACAGTGAAAAAATATATATTTTTTTTAATCTAAAGCTTAAGCTATTGTAAAAAAAGATATGAGTGGTGGCACTGGGCAAGTGGGCACAGTATCCACTGTGAGCCTCACAGAGAAGCTGGCAGGCAGGCAACTGCTCTTCTATTACAGTGAAAAAATATATATTTTTTTTAATCTAAAGCTTAAGCTATTGTAAAAAAAGAAATGAGTGGTGGCACTGGGCAAGTGGGCACAGTATCCACTGTGAGCCTCACACAGAAGCTGGCAGGCAGGCAACTGCTCTTCTATTACAGTGAAGAAATATATATTTTTTGAAATCTAAAGCTTAAGCTATTGTAAAAAAAGATATGAGTGGTGGCACTGGGCAAGTGGGCACAGTATCCACTGTGAGCCTCACACAGAAGCTGGCAGGCAGGCAACTGCTCTTCTATTACAGTGAAAAAAAAATATTATTTTTTAAATCTAAAGCTTAAGCTATTGTCACAACAGATATGAATGGTGGCACTGGGCAAGTGGGCACATTATCCACTGTGAGCCTCACACAGAAGCTGGCAGGCAGGCAACTGCTCTTCTATTACAGTGAAAAATATATATATATATTTTTTTAAATCTAAAGCTTAACCTATTGTAAAAACAGATATGAGTGGTGGCACTGGGCAAGTTTGCACAGTATCCACTGTGAGCCTCACACAGAAGCGTGCAGGCAGGCAACTGCTCTTCTATTACAGTGAAAAAAATATATATTTTTTTTAAATCTAAAGCTTAAGCTATTGTAAAAACAGATATGAGTGGTGGCACTGGGCAAGTGGGCACAGTATCCACAGTTAGCCTCACACAGAAGCTCACAGGCAGGCAACTGCTCTTCTATTACAGTGACATTTTTATTTATTTTTTAAATCTAAAGCTTAAGCTATTGTCACAACAGATATGAGTGGTGGCACTGGGCAAGTGGGCACAGTATCCACTGTGAGCCTCACACAGAAGCTGGCAAGCAGGCAACTGCTCTTCTATTACAGTGAAAATGTTTTATTTTTTTTAAATCTAAAGCTTAAGCTATTGTAAAAACAGATATGAGTGGTGGCACCGGGCAAGTGGGCACAGTATCCACTGTGAGCCTCACACAGAAGCTGGCAGGCAGGCAACTGCTCTTCTATTACAGTGAAAAAATAATAATTTTTTTTAAATCTAAAGGTTAAGCTATTGTAAAAACATATGAGTGGTGGCACTGGGCAAGTGGGCACAGTATCCACTGTGAGCCTCACACAGAAGCTGGCAGGCAGGCAACTGCTCTTCTATTACAGTGAAAAAAAATATTATTTTTTAAAATCTAAAGCTTAAGCTATTGTAAAAACATATATGAGTGGTGGCACCGGGCAAGTGGGCACAGTATCCACTGTGAGCCTCACACAGAAGCTGGCAGGCAGGCAACTGCTCTTCTATTACAGTGAAAAAAAATTCTTTTTTTTTTTAAATCTAAAGCTTAAGCTATTGTCACAACAGATATGAGTGGTGGCACTGGGCAAGTGGGCACAGTATCCACTGTGAGCCTCAAACAGAAGCTGGCAGGCAGGCAAATGCTCTTCTATTACAGTGAAAAAAAATATTTTTTTTTAAATCTAAAGGTTAAGCTATTGTAAAAACATATGAGTGGTGGCACTGGGCAAGTGGGCACAGTATCCACTGTGAGCCTCACACAGAAGCTGGCAGGCAGGCAACTGCTCTTCTATTACAGTGAAAAAAAATATTTTTTTTAAATCTAAAGGTTAAGCTATTGTAAAAACAGATATGAGTGGTGGCACCGGGCAAGTGGGCACAGTATCCACTGTGAGCCTCACACAGAAGCTGGCAAGCAGGCAACTGCTCTTCTATTACAGTGAAAAAAAATATTTTTTTTAAATCTAAAGGTTAAGCTATTGTAAAAAAATATGAGTGGTGGCACTGGGCAAGTGGGCACAGTATCCACTGTGAGCCTCACACAGAAGCGTGCAGGCAGGCAACTGCTCTTCTATTACAGTGAAAAAAATATATATTTTTTTTAAATCTAAAGCTTAAGCTATTGTAAAAACAGATATGAGTGGTGGCACTGGGCAAGTGGGCACAGTATCCACAGTTAGCCTCACACAGAAGCTCGCAGGCAGGCAACTGCTCTTCTATTACAGTGACATTTTTATTTATTTTTTAAATCTAAAGCTTAAGCTATTGTCACAACAGATATGAGTGGTGGCACTGGGCAAGTGGGCACAGTATCCACTGTGAGCCTCACACAGAAGCTGGCAAGCAGGCAACTGCTCTTCTATTACAGTGAAAATGTTTTATTTTTTTTAAATCTAAAGCTTAAGCTATTGTAAAAACAGATATGAGTGGTGGCACCGGGCAAGTGGGCACAGTATCCACTGTGAGCCTCACACAGAAGCTGGCAGGCAGGCAACTGCTCTTCTATTACAGTGAAAAAAAAATATTTTTTTTTAAATCTAAAGGTTAAGCTATTGTAAAAACATATGAGTGGTGGCACTGGGCAAGTGGGCACAGTATCCACTGTGAGCCTCACACAGAAGCTGGCAGGCAGGCAACTGCTCTTCTATTACAGTGAAAAAAAATTCTTTTTTTTTTAAATCTAAAGCTTAAGCTATTGTCACAACAGATATGAGTGGTGGCACTGGGCAAGTGGGCACAGTATCCACTGTGAGCCTCAAACAGAAGCTGGCAGGCAGGCAAATGCTCTTCTATTACAGTGAAAAAAAATATTTTTTTTTAAATCTAAAGGTTAAGCTATTGTAAAAACATATGAGTGGTGGCACTGGGCAAGTGGGCACAGTATCCACTGTGAGCCTCACACAGAAGCTGGCAGGCAGGCAACTGCTCTTCTATTACAGTGAAAAAAAATATTTTTTTTAAATCTAAAGGTTAAGCTATTGTAAAAACAGATATGAGTGGTGGCACCGGGCAAGTGGGCACAGTATCCACTGTGAGCCTCACACAGAAGCTGGCAAGCAGGCAACTGCTCTTCTATTACAGTGAAAAAAAATATTTTTTTTAAATCTAAAGGTTAAGCTATTGTAAAAATATATGAGTGGTGGCACTGGGCAAGTGGGCACAGTATCCACTGTGAGCCTCACACAGAAGCTGGCAGGCAGGCAACTGCTCTTCTATTACAGTGAAAAACATTATTTTTTTTTTTTTAAATCTAAAGCTTAAGCTATTGTAAAAACAGATATGAGTGGTGGCACCCGGCAAGTGGGCACAGTATCCACTGTGAGCCTCACACAGAAGCTGACAGGCAGGCAACTGCTCTTCTATTACAGTGAAAAAATTTTTTTTTTTTAAATCTAATGGTTAAACTATTGTAAAAACATATGAGTGGTGGCACTGGGCAAGTGGGCACAGTATCCACTGTGAGCCTCACACAGAAGCTGGCAGGCAGGCAACTGCTCTTCTATTACAGTGAAAAAAAATATATTTTTTTTAAATCTAAAGCTTAAGCTATTGTAAAAACAGATATGAGTGGTGGCACCGGGCAAGTGGGCACAGTATCCACTGTGAGCCTCACACAGAAGCTGGCAGGCAGGCAACTGCTCTTCTATTACAGTGAAAAAAAATATATTTTTTTTAAATCTAAAGCTTAAGCTATTGTCACAACAGATATGAGTGGTGGCACTGGGCAAGTGGGCACAGTATCCACTGTGAGCCTCACACAGAAGCTGGTAGGCAGGCAACTGCTCTTCTATTACAGTGAAAAAAATATTTTTTTTTAAATCTAAAGGTTAAGCTATTGTAAAAACATATGAGTGGTGGCACTGGGCAAGTGGGCACAGTATCCACTGTGAGCCTCACAGAGAAGCTGGCAGGCAGGCAACTGCTCTTCTATTACAGTGAAAAAAAATATTTTTTTTAAATCTAAAGCTTAAGCTATTGTAAAAACATATGAGTGGTGGCACTGGGCAAGTGGGCACAGTATCCACTGTGAGCCTCACACAGAAGCTGGCAGGCAGGCAACTGCTCTTCTATTACAGTGAAAAAAAATATTTTTTTTTAAATCTAAAGGTTAAGCTATTGTAAAAACATATGAGTGGTGGCACTGGGCAAGTGGGCACAGTATCCACTGTGAGCCTCACACAGAAGCTGGCAGGCAGGCAACTGCTCTTCTATTACAGTGAAAAAAAAATATTTTTTTAAATCTAAAGCTTAAGCTATTGTAAAAACAGATATGAGTGGTGGCACTGGGCAAGTGGGCACATTATCCACTGTGAGCCTCACACAGAAGCTGGCAGGCAGGCAACTGCTCTTCTATTACAGTGAAATGTTTTTATTTTTTTAAAATCTAAAGCTTAAGCTATTGTAAAAACAGATATGAGTGGTGGCACCGGGCAAGTGGGCACAGTATCCACTGTGAGCCTCACACAGAAGCTGGCAGGCAGGCAACTGCTCTTCTATTACAGTGAAAATTTTTTATTTTTTTAAAATCTAAAGCTTAAGCTATTGTAAAAACAGATATGAGTGGTGGCACCGGGCAAGTGGGCACAGTATCCACTGTGAGCCTCACACAGAAGCTGGCAGGCAGGCAACTGCTCTTCTATTACAGTGAAAAAAAATATTTTTTTTAAATCTAAAGGTTAAGCTATTGTAAAAACATATGAGTGGTGGCACTGGGCAAGTGGGCACAGTATCCACTGTGAGCCTCACACAGAAGCTGGCAGGCAGGCAACTGCTCTTCTATTACAGTGAAAAAAAATTCTTTTTTTTTAAATCTAAAGCTTAAGCTATTGTCACAACAGATATGAGTGGTGGCACTGGGCAAGTGGGCACAGTATCCACTGTGAGCCTCACACAGAAGCTGGCAGGCAGGCAACTGCTCTTCTATTACAGTGAAAAAAAAATATTTTTTTTTAAATCTAAAGCTTAACCTATTGTAAAAACAGATATGAGTGGTGGCACTGGGCAAGTGGGCACAGTATCCACTGTGAGCCTCACAGAGAAGCTGGCAGGCAGGCAACTGCTCTTCTATTACAGTGAAAAAATATATATTTTTTTTAATCTAAAGCTTAAGCTATTGTAAAAAAAGATATGAGTGGTGGCACTGGGCAAGTGGGCACAGTATCCACTGTGAGCCTCACAGAGAAGCTGGCAGGCAGGCAACTGCTCTTCTATTACAGTGAAAAAATATATATTTTTTTTAATCTAAAGCTTAAGCTATTGTAAAAAAAGAAATGAGTGGTGGCACTGGGCAAGTGGGCACAGTATCCACTGTGAGCCTCACACAGAAGCTGGCAGGCAGGCAACTGCTCTTCTATTACAGTGAAGAAATATATATTTTTTGAAATCTAAAGCTTAAGCTATTGTAAAAAAAGATATGAGTGGTGGCACTGGGCAAGTGGGCACAGTATCCACTGTGAGCCTCACACAGAAGCTGGCAGGCAGGCAACTGCTCTTCTATTACAGTGAAAAAAAAATATTATTTTTTAAATCTAAAGCTTAAGCTATTGTCACAACAGATATGAATGGTGGCACTGGGCAAGTGGGCACATTATCCACTGTGAGCCTCACACAGAAGCTGGCAGGCAGGCAACTGCTCTTCTATTACAGTGAAAAATATATATATATATTTTTTTAAATCTAAAGCTTAACCTATTGTAAAAACAGATATGAGTGGTGGCACTGGGCAAGTTTGCACAGTATCCACTGTGAGCCTCACACAGAAGCGTGCAGGCAGGCAACTGCTCTTCTATTACAGTGAAAAAAATATATATTTTTTTTAAATCTAAAGCTTAAGCTATTGTAAAAACAGATATGAGTGGTGGCACTGGGCAAGTGGGCACAGTATCCACAGTTAGCCTCACACAGAAGCTCACAGGCAGGCAACTGCTCTTCTATTACAGTGACATTTTTATTTATTTTTTAAATCTAAAGCTTAAGCTATTGTCACAACAGATATGAGTGGTGGCACTGGGCAAGTGGGCACAGTATCCACTGTGAGCCTCACACAGAAGCTGGCAAGCAGGCAACTGCTCTTCTATTACAGTGAAAATGTTTTATTTTTTTTAAATCTAAAGCTTAAGCTATTGTAAAAACAGATATGAGTGGTGGCACCGGGCAAGTGGGCACAGTATCCACTGTGAGCCTCACACAGAAGCTGGCAGGCAGGCAACTGCTCTTCTATTACAGTGAAAAAAAAATATTTTTTTTTAAATCTAAAGGTTAAGCTATTGTAAAAACATATGAGTGGTGGCACTGGGCAAGTGGGCACAGTATCCACTGTGAGCCTCACACAGAAGCTGGCAGGCAGGCAACTGCTCTTCTATTACAGTGAAAAAAAATATTATTTTTTAAAATCTAAAGCTTAAGCTATTGTAAAAACATATATGAGTGGTGGCACCGGGCAAGTGGGCACAGTATCCACTGTGAGCCTCACACAGAAGCTGGCAGGCAGGCAACTGCTCTTCTATTACAGTGAAAAAAAATTCTTTTTTTTTTAAATCTAAAGCTTAAGCTATTGTCACAACAGATATGAGTGGTGGCACTGGGCAAGTGGGCACAGTATCCACTGTGAGCCTCAAACAGAAGCTGGCAGGCAGGCAAATGCTCTTCTATTACAGTGAAAAAAAATATTTTTTTTTAAATCTAAAGGTTAAGCTATTGTAAAAACATATGAGTGGTGGCACTGGGCAAGTGGGCACAGTATCCACTGTGAGCCTCACACAGAAGCTGGCAGGCAGGCAACTGCTCTTCTATTACAGTGAAAAAAAATATTTTTTTTAAATCTAAAGGTTAAGCTATTGTAAAAACAGATATGAGTGGTGGCACCGGGCAAGTGGGCACAGTATCCACTGTGAGCCTCACACAGAAGCTGGCAAGCAGGCAACTGCTCTTCTATTACAGTGAAAAAAAATATTTTTTTTAAATCTAAAGGTTAAGCTATTGTAAAAACATATGAGTGGTGGCACTGGGCAAGTGGGCACAGTATCCACTGTGAGCCTCACACAGAAGCGTGCAGGCAGGCAACTGCTCTTCTATTACAGTGAAAAAAATATATATTTTTTTTAAATCTAAAGCTTAAGCTATTGTAAAAACAGATATGAGTGGTGGCACTGGGCAAGTGGGCACAGTATCCACAGTTAGCCTCACACAGAAGCTCGCAGGCAGGCAACTGCTCTTCTATTACAGTGACATTTTTATTTATTTTTTAAATCTAAAGCTTAAGCTATTGTCACAACAGATATGAGTGGTGGCACTGGGCAAGTGGGCACAGTATCCACTGTGAGCCTCACACAGAAGCTGGCAAGCAGGCAACTGCTCTTCTATTACAGTGAAAATGTTTTATTTTTTTTAAATCTAAAGCTTAAGCTATTGTAAAAACAGATATGAGTGGTGGCACCGGGCAAGTGGGCACAGTATCCACTGTGAGCCTCACACAGAAGCTGGCAGGCAGGCAACTGCTCTTCTATTACAGTGAAAAAAAAATATTTTTTTTTAAATCTAAAGGTTAAGCTATTGTAAAAACATATGAGTGGTGGCACTGGGCAAGTGGGCACAGTATCCACTGTGAGCCTCACACAGAAGCTGGCAGGCAGGCAACTGCTCTTCTATTACAGTGAAAAAAAATTCTTTTTTTTTTAAATCTAAAGCTTAAGCTATTGTCACAACAGATATGAGTGGTGGCACTGGGCAAGTGGGCACAGTATCCACTGTGAGCCTCAAACAGAAGCTGGCAGGCAGGCAAATGCTCTTCTATTACAGTGAAAAAAAATATTTTTTTTTAAATCTAAAGGTTAAGCTATTGTAAAAACATATGAGTGGTGGCACTGGGCAAGTGGGCACAGTATCCACTGTGAGCCTCACACAGAAGCTGGCAGGCAGGCAACTGCTCTTCTATTACAGTGAAAAAAAATATTTTTTTTAAATCTAAAGGTTAAGCTATTGTAAAAACAGATATGAGTGGTGGCACCGGGCAAGTGGGCACAGTATCCACTGTGAGCCTCACACAGAAGCTGGCAAGCAGGCAACTGCTCTTCTATTACAGTGAAAAAAAATATTTTTTTTAAATCTAAAGGTTAAGCTATTGTAAAAATATATGAGTGGTGGCACTGGGCAAGTGGGCACAGTATCCACTGTGAGCCTCACACAGAAGCTGGCAGGCAGGCAACTGCTCTTCTATTACAGTGAAAAACATTATTTTTTTTTTTTTAAATCTAAAGCTTAAGCTATTGTAAAAACAGATATGAGTGGTGGCACCCGGCAAGTGGGCACAGTATCCACTGTGAGCCTCACACAGAAGCTGACAGGCAGGCAACTGCTCTTCTATTACAGTGAAAAAATTTTTTTTTTTTAAATCTAATGGTTAAACTATTGTAAAAACATATGAGTGGTGGCACTGGGCAAGTGGGCACAGTATCCACTGTGAGCCTCACACAGAAGCTGGCAGGCAGGCAACTGCTCTTCTATTACAGTGAAAAAAAAATATATTTTTTTTAAATCTAAAGCTTAAGCTATTGTAAAAACAGATATGAGTGGTGGCACCGGGCAAGTGGGCACAGTATCCACTGTGAGCCTCACACAGAAGCTGGCAGGCAGGCAACTGCTCTTCTATTACAGTGAAAAAAAATATATTTTTTTTAAATCTAAAGCTTAAGCTATTGTCACAACAGATATGAGTGGTGGCACTGGGCAAGTGGGCACAGTATCCACTGTGAGCCTCACACAGAAGCTGGTAGGCAGGCAACTGCTCTTCTATTACAGTGAAAAAAATATTTTTTTTTAAATCTAAAGGTTAAGCTATTGTAAAAACATATGAGTGGTGGCACTGGGCAAGTGGGCACAGTATCCACTGTGAGCCTCACAGAGAAGCTGGCAGGCAGGCAACTGCTCTTCTATTACAGTGAAAAAAAATATTTTTTTTAAATCTAAAGCTTAAGCTATTGTAAAAACATATGAGTGGTGGCACTGGGCAAGTGGGCACAGTATCCACTGTGAGCCTCACACAGAAGCTGGCAGGCAGGCAACTGCTCTTCTATTACAGTGAAAAAAAATATTTTTTTTTAAATCTAAAGGTTAAGCTATTGTAAAAACATATGAGTGGTGGCACTGGGCAAGTGGGCACAGTATCCACTGTGAGCCTCACACAGAAGCTGGCAGGCAGGCAACTGCTCTTCTATTACAGTGAAAAAAAAATATTTTTTTAAATCTAAAGCTTAAGCTATTGTAAAAACAGATATGAGTGGTGGCACTGGGCAAGTGGGCACATTATCCACTGTGAGCCTCACACAGAAGCTGGCAGGCAGGCAACTGCTCTTCTATTACAGTGAAATGTTTTTATTTTTTTAAAATCTAAAGCTTAAGCTATTGTAAAAACAGATATGAGTGGTGGCACCGGGCAAGTGGGCACAGTATCCACTGTGAGCCTCACACAGAAGCTGGCAGGCAGGCAACTGCTCTTCTATTACAGTGAAAAAAAATGTTTTTTTTTTTTAAATCTTAAGCTTAAGCTATTGTAAAAACAGATATGAGTGGTGGCACCGGGCAAGTGGGCACAGTATCCACTGTGAGCCTCACACAGAAGCTGGCAGGCAGGCAACTGCTCTTCTATTACAGTGAAAAAAAATTCTTTTTTTTTAAATCTAAAGCTTAAGCTATTGTCACAACAGATATGAGTGGTGGCACTGGGCAAGTGGGCACAGTATCCACTGTGAGCCTCACACAGAAGCTGGCAGGCAGGCAACTGCTCTTCTATTACAGTGAAAAAAAATATATTTTTTTTTAAATCTAAAGCTTAACCTATTGTAAAAACAGATATGAGTGGTGGCACTGGGCAAGTGGGCACAGTATCCACTGTGAGCCTCACAGAGAAGCTGGCAGGCAGGCAACTGCTCTTCTATTACAGTGAAAAAAAATATTTTTTTTTAATCTAAAGCTTAACCTATTGTAAAAACAGATATGAGTGGTGGCACTGGGCAAGTTGGCACAGTATCCACTGTGAGCCTCTCACAGAAGCTGGCAGGCAGGCAACTGCTCTTCTATCACAGTGAAAAAAAAATATTTTTTTTAAATCTAAAGCTTAAGCTATTGTAAAAACATATATGAGTTGTGGCACTGGGCAAGTGGGCACAGTATCCACTGTGAGCCTCACACATAAGCTGGCAGGCAGGCAACTGCTCTTCTATTACGGTAAAAAAAATATTTTTTTAAAATCTAAAGCTTAAGCTATTGTAAAAAAAGATATGAGTGGTGGCACTGGGCAAGTGGGCACAGTATCCACTGTGAGCCTCACACAGAAGCTGGCAGGCAGGCAACTGCTCTTCTATTACAGTGAAAAAAAATATTTTTTTAAATCTAAAGCTTAAGCTATTGTAAAAACAGATATGAGTGGTGGCACTGGGCAAGTGGGCACAGTATCCACTGTGAGCCTCACACAGAAGCTGGCAGGCAGGCAACTGCTCTTCTATTACAGTGACATATTTTTTAAATCTAAAGCTTAAGCTATTGTAAAAACAGATATGAGTGGTGGCACTGGGCAAGTGGGCACAGTATCCACTGTGAGCCTCACACAGAAGCTGGCAGGCAGGCAACTGCTCTTCTATTACAGTGAAAAAAAATATATATTTTTTTAAATCTAAAGCTTAAGCTATTGTAAAAACAGATATGAGTGTTGGCACTGGGCAAGTTTGCACAGTATCCACTGTGAGCCTCACACAGAAGCTGGCAGGCCGGCAACTGCTCTTCTATTACGGTGAAAAAAAAATATATTTTTTTTAAATCTAAAGCTTAAGCTATTGTAAAAACAGATATGAGTGGTGGCACTGGGCAAGTGGGCACAGTATCCACAGTTAGCCTCACACCGAAGCTCGCAGGCAGGCAACTGCTCTTCTATTACAGTGACATTTTTATTTATTTTTTAAATCTAAAGCTTAAGCTATTGTCACAACAGATATGAGTGGTGGCACTGGGCAAGTGGGCACAGTATCCACTGTGAGCCTCACACAGAAGCTGGCAGGCAGGCAACTGCTCTTCTATTACAGTGAAAATTTTTTATTTTTTTAAAATCTAAAGCTTAAGCTATTGTAAAAACAGATATGAGTGGTGGCACCGGGCAAGTGGGCACAGTATCCACTGTGAGCCTCACACAGAAGCTGGCAGGCAGGCAACTGCTCTTCTATTACAGTGAAAAAAAATATTTTTTTTAAATCTAAAGGTTAAGCTATTGTAAAAACATATGAGTGGTGGCACTGGGCAAGTGGGCACAGTATCCACTGTGAGCCTCACACAGAAGCTGGCAGGCAGGCAACTGCTCTTCTATTACAGTGAAAAAAAATTCTTTTTTTTTTAAATCTAAAGCTTAAGCTATTGTCACAACAGATATGAGTGGTGGCACTGGGCAAGTGGGCACAGTATCCACTGTGAGCCTCACACAGAAGCTGGCAGGCAGGCAACTGCTCTTCTATTACAGTGAAAAAAAAATATTTTTTTTTAAATCTAAAGCTTAACCTATTGTAAAAACAGATATGAGTGGTGGCACTGGGCAAGTGGGCACAGTATCCACTGTGAGCCTCACACAGAAGCTGGCAGGCAGGCAACTGCTCTTCTATTACAGTGAAAAAAAATATATATTTTTTTAAATCTAAAGCTTAAGCTATTGTAAAAACAGATATGAGTGTTGGCACTGGGCAAGTTTGCACAGTATCCACTGTGAGCCTCACACAGAAGCTGGCAGGCAGGCAACTGCTCTTCTATTACGGTGAAAAAAAAATATATTTTTTTTAAATCTAAAGCTTAAGCTATTGTAAAAACAGATATGAGTGGTGGCACTGGGCAAGTGGGCACAGTATCCACAGTTAGCCTCACACCGAAGCTCGCAGGCAGGCAACTGCTCTTCTATTACAGTGACATTTTTATTTATTTTTTAAATCTAAAGCTTAAGCTATTGTCACAACAGATATGAGTGGTGGCACTGGGCAAGTGGGCACAGTATCCACTGTGAGCCTCACACAGAAGCTGGCAGGCAGGCAACTGCTCTTCTATTACAGTGAAAATTTTTTATTTTTTTAAAATCTAAAGCTTAAGCTATTGTAAAAACAGATATGAGTGGTGGCACCGGGCAAGTGGGCACAGTATCCACTGTGAGCCTCACACAGAAGCTGGCAGGCAGGCAACTGCTCTTCTATTACAGTGAAAAAAAATATTTTTTTTAAATCTAAAGGTTAAGCTATTGTAAAAACATATGAGTGGTGGCACTGGGCAAGTGGGCACAGTATCCACTGTGAGCCTCACACAGAAGCTGGCAGGCAGGCAACTGCTCTTCTATTACAGTGAAAAAAAATTCTTTTTTTTTTAAATCTAAAGCTTAAGCTATTGTCACAACAGATATGAGTGGTGGCACTGGGCAAGTGGGCACAGTATCCACTGTGAGCCTCACACAGAAGCTGGCAGGCAGGCAACTGCTCTTCTATTACAGTGAAAAAAAAATATTTTTTTTTAAATCTAAAGCTTAACCTATTGTAAAAACAGATATGAGTGGTGGCACTGGGCAAGTGGGCACAGTATCCACTGTGAGCCTCACAGAGAAGCTGGCAGGCAGGCAACTGCTCTTCTATTACAGTGAAAAAATATATATTTTTTTTTAATCTAAAGCTTAAGCTATTGTAAAAACATATGAGTGGTGGCACTGGGCAAGTGGGCACAGTATCCACTGTGAGCCTCACACAGAAGCTGGCAGGCAGGCAACTGCTCTTCTATTACAGTGAAAAAAAATATTTTTTTTAAAATATAAAGCTTAAGCTATTGTCACAACAGATATGAGTGGTGGCACTGGGCAAGTGGGCACATTATCCACTGTGAGCCTCACACAGAAGCTGGCAGGCAGGCAACTGCTCTTCTATTACAGTGAAATGTTTTTATTTTTTTAAAATCTAAAGCTTAAGCTATTGTAAAAACAGATATGAGTGGTGGCACCGGGCAAGTGGGCACAGTATCCACTGTGAGCCTCACACAGAAGCTGGCAGGCAGGCAACTGCTCTTCTATTACAGTGAAAAAAAATGTTTGTTTTTTTTAAATCTTAAGCTTAAGCTATTGTAAAAACAGATATGAGTGGTGGCACCGGGCAAGTGGGCACAGTATCCACTGTGAGCCTCACACAGAAGCTGGCAGGCAGGCAACTGCTCTTCTATTACAGTGAAAAAAAATTCTTTTTTTTTAAATCTAAAGCTTAAGCTATTGTCACAACAGATATGAGTGGTGGCACTGGGCAAGTGGGCACAGTATCCACTGTGAGCCTCACACAGAAGCTGGCAGGCAGGCAACTGCTCTTCTATTACAGTGAAAAAAAATATATTTTTTTTAAATCTAAAGCTTAACCTATTGTAAAAACAGATATGAGTGGTGGCACTGGGCAAGTGGGCACAGTATCCACTGTGAGCCTCACAGAGAAGCTGGCAGGCAGGCAACTGCTCTTCTATTACAGTGAAAAAAAATATTTTTTTTTAATCTAAAGCTTAACCTATTGTAAAAACAGATATGAGTGGTGGCACTGGGCAAGTTGGCACAGTATCCACTGTGAGCCTCTCACAGAAGCTGGCAGGCAGGCAACTGCTCTTCTATCACAGTGAAAAAAAAATATTTTTTTTAAATCTAAAGCTTAAGCTATTGTAAAAACAGATATGAGTTGTGGCACTGGGCAAGTGGGCACAGTATCCACTGTGAGCCTCACACATAAGCTGGCAGGCAGGCAACTGCTCTTCTATTACGGTAAAAAAAATATTTTTTTAAAATCTAAAGCTTAAGCTATTGTAAAAAAAGATATGAGTGGTGGCACTGGGCAAGTGGGCACAGTATCCACTGTGAGCCTCACACAGAAGCTGGCAGGCAGGCAACTGCTCTTCTATTACAGTGAAAAAAAATATTTTTTTAAATCTAAAGCTTAAGCTATTGTAAAAACAGATATGAGTGGTGGCACTGGGCAAGTGGGCACAGTATCCACTGTGAGCCTCACACAGAAGCTGGCAGGCAGGCAACTGCTCTTCTATTACAGTGACATATTTTTTAAATCTAAAGCTTAAGCTATTGTAAAAACAGATATGAGTGGTGGCACTGGGCAAGTGGGCACAGTATCCACTGTGAGCCTCACACAGAAGCTGGCAGGCAGGCAACTGCTCTTCTATTACAGTGAAAAAAAATATATATTTTTTTAAATCTAAAGCTTAAGCTATTGTAAAAACAGATATGAGTGTTGGCACTGGGCAAGTTTGCACAGTATCCACTGTGAGCCTCACACAGAAGCTGGCAGGCAGGCAACTGCTCTTCTATTACGGTGAAAAAAAAATATATTTTTTTTAAATCTAAAGCTTAAGCTATTGTAAAAACAGATATGAGTGGTGGCACTGGGCAAGTGGGCACAGTATCCACAGTTAGCCTCACACCGAAGCTCGCAGGCAGGCAACTGCTCTTCTATTACAGTGACATTTTTATTTATTTTTTAAATCTAAAGCTTAAGCTATTGTCACAACAGATATGAGTGGTGGCACTGGGCAAGTGGGCACAGTATCCACTGTGAGCCTCACACAGAAGCTGGCAGGCAGGCAACTGCTCTTCTATTACAGTGAAAATTTTTTATTTTTTTAAAATCTAAAGCTTAAGCTATTGTAAAAACAGATATGAGTGGTGGCACCGGGCAAGTGGGCACAGTATCCACTGTGAGCCTCACACAGAAGCTGGCAGGCAGGCAACTGCTCTTCTATTACAGTGAAAAAAAATATTTTTTTTAAATCTAAAGGTTAAGCTATTGTAAAAACATATGAGTGGTGGCACTGGGCAAGTGGGCACAGTATCCACTGTGAGCCTCACACAGAAGCTGGCAGGCAGGCAACTGCTCTTCTATTACAGTGAAAAAAAATTCTTTTTTTTTTAAATCTAAAGCTTAAGCTATTGTCACAACAGATATGAGTGGTGGCACTGGGCAAGTGGGCACAGTATCCACTGTGAGCCTCACACAGAAGCTGGCAGGCAGGCAACTGCTCTTCTATTACAGTGAAAAAAAAATATTTTTTTTTAAATCTAAAGCTTAACCTATTGTAAAAACAGATATGAGTGGTGGCACTGGGCAAGTGGGCACAGTATCCACTGTGAGCCTCACAGAGAAGCTGGCAGGCAGGCAACTGCTCTTCTATTACAGTGAAAAAATATATATTTTTTTTTAATCTAAAGCTTAAGCTATTGTAAAAACATATGAGTGGTGGCACTGGGCAAGTGGGCACAGTATCCACTGTGAGCCTCACGCAGAAGCTGGCAGGCAGGCAACTGCTCTTCTATTACAGTGAAAAAAAATATTTTTTTTAAAATATAAAGCTTAAGCTATTGTCACAACAGATATGAGTGGTGGCACTGGGCAAGTGGGCACAGTATCCACTGTGAGCCTCACACAGAAGCTGGCAGGCAGGCAACTGCTCTTCTATTACAGTGATTTTTTTTTTTAATCTAAAGCTTAAGCTATTGTAAAAACAGATATGAGTTGTGGCACTGGGCAAGTGGGCACAGTATCCACTGTGAGCCTCACACATAAGCTGGCAGGCAGGCAACTGCTCTTCTATTACAGAAAAAAAAATATTTTTTGAAATCTAAAGCTTAAGCTATTGTAAAAAAAGATATGAGTGGTGGCACTGGGCAAGTGGGCACAGTATCCACTGTGAGCCTCACACAGAAGCTGGCAGGCAGGCAACTGCTCTTCTATTACAGTGAAAAAAAATATTATTTTTTAAATCTAAAGCTTAAGCTATTGTCACAACAGATATGAGTGGTGGCACTGGGCAAGTGGGCACATTATCCACTGTGAGCCTCACACAGAAGCTGGCAGGCAGGCAACTGCTCTTCTATTACAGTGAAAAATATATATATATATTTTTTTAAATCTAAAGCTTAACCTATTGTAAAAACAGATATGAGTGGTGGCACTGGGCAAGTGGGCACAGTATCCACTGTGAGCCTCACAGAGAAGCTGGCAGGCAGGCAACTGCTCTTCTATTACAGTGAAAAAAAATATTTTTTTTTAATCTAAAGCTTAACCTATTGTAAAAACAGATATGAGTGGTGGCACTGGGCAAGTTGGCACAGTATCCACTGTGAGCCTCTCACAGAAGCTGGCAGGCAGGCAACTGCTCTTCTATCACAGTGAAAAAAAAATATTTTTTTTAAATCTAAAGCTTAAGCTATTGTAAAAACAGATATGAGTTGTGGCACTGGGCAAGTGGGCACAGTATCCACTGTGAGCCTCACACATAAGCTGGCAGGCAGGCAACTGCTCTTCTATTACAGTGAAAAAAAATATTTTTTTAAATCTAAAGCTTAAGCTATTGTAAAAAAAGATATGAGTGGTGGCACTGGGCAAGTGGGCACAGTATCCACTGTGAGCCTCACACAGAAGCTGGCAGGCAGGCAACTGCTCTTCTATTACAGTGACATATTTTTTAAATCTAAAGCTTAAGCTATTGTAAAAACAGATATGAGTGGTGGCACTGGGCAAGTGGGCACAGTATCCACTGTGAGCCTCACACAGAAGCTGGCAGGCAGGCAACTGCTCTTCTATTACAGTGAAAAAAAATATATATTTTTTTAAATCTAAAGCTTAAGCTATTGTAAAAACAGATATGAGTGTTGGCACTGGGCAAGTTTGCACAGTATCCACTGTGAGCCTCACACAGAAGCTGGCAGGCAGGCAACTGCTCTTCTATTACGGTGAAAAAAAAATATATTTTTTTTAAATCTAAAGCTTAAGCTATTGTAAAAACAGATATGAGTGGTGGCACTGGGCAAGTGGGCACAGTATCCACAGTTAGCCTCACACCGAAGCTCGCAGGCAGGCAACTGCTCTTCTATTACAGTGACATTTTTATTTATTTTTTAAATCTAAAGCTTAAGCTATTGTCACAACAGATATGAGTGGTGGCACTGGGCAAGTGGGCACAGTATCCACTGTGAGCCTCACACAGAAGCTGGCAGGCAGGCAACTGCTCTTCTATTACAGTGAAAATTTTTTATTTTTTTAAAATCTAAAGCTTAAGCTATTGTAAAAACAGATATGAGTGGTGGCACCGGGCAAGTGGGCACAGTATCCACTGTGAGCCTCACACAGAAGCTGGCAGGCAGGCAACTGCTCTTCTATTACAGTGAAAAAAAATATTTTTTTTAAATCTAAAGGTTAAGCTATTGTAAAAACATATGAGTGGTGGCACTGGGCAAGTGGGCACAGTATCCACTGTGAGCCTCACACAGAAGCTGGCAGGCAGGCAACTGCTCTTCTATTACAGTGAAAAAAAATTCTTTTTTTTTTAAATCTAAAGCTTAAGCTATTGTCACAACAGATATGAGTGGTGGCACTGGGCAAGTGGGCACAGTATCCACTGTGAGCCTCACACAGAAGCTGGCAGGCAGGCAACTGCTCTTCTATTACAGTGAAAAAAAAATATTTTTTTTTAAATCTAAAGCTTAACCTATTGTAAAAACAGATATGAGTGGTGGCACTGGGCAAGTGGGCACAGTATCCACTGTGAGCCTCACAGAGAAGCTGGCAGGCAGGCAACTGCTCTTCTATTACAGTGAAAAAATATATATTTTTTTTTAATCTAAAGCTTAAGCTATTGTAAAAACATATGAGTGGTGGCACTGGGCAAGTGGGCACAGTATCCACTGTGAGCCTCACACAGAAGCTGGCAGGCAGGCAACTGCTCTTCTATTACAGTGAAAAAAAATATTTTTTTTAAAATATAAAGCTTAAGCTATTGTCACAACAGATATGAGTGGTGGCACTGGGCAAGTGGGCACAGTATCCACTGTGAGCCTCACACAGAAGCTGGCAGGCAGGCAACTGCTCTTCTATTACAGTGATTTTTTTTTTTTAATCTAAAGCTTAAGCTATTGTAAAAACAGATATGAGTTGTGGCACTGGGCAAGTGGGCACAGTATCCACTGTGAGCCTCACACATAAGCTGGCAGGCAGGCAACTGCTCTTCTATTACAGAAAAAAAAATATTTTTTGAAATCTAAAGCTTAAGCTATTGTAAAAAAAGATATGAGTGGTGGCACTGGGCAAGTGGGCACAGTATCCACTGTGAGCCTCACACAGAAGCTGGCAGGCAGGCAACTGCTCTTCTATTACAGTGAAAAAAAATATTATTTTTTAAATCTAAAGCTTAAGCTATTGTCACAACAGATATGAGTGGTGGCACTGGGCAAGTGGGCACATTATCCACTGTGAGCCTCACACAGAAGCTGGCAGGCAGGCAACTGCTCTTCTATTACAGTGAAAAATATATATATATATTTTTTTAAATCTAAAGCTTAACCTATTGTAAAAACAGATATGAGTGGTGGCACTGGGCAAGTGGGCACAGTATCCACTGTGAGCCTCACAGAGAAGCTGGCAGGCAGGCAACTGCTCTTCTATTACAGTGAAAAAAAATATTTTTTTTTAATCTAAAGCTTAACCTATTGTAAAAACAGATATGAGTGGTGGCACTGGGCAAGTTGGCACAGTATCCACTGTGAGCCTCTCACAGAAGCTGGCAGGCAGGCAACTGCTCTTCTATCACAGTGAAAAAAAAATATTTTTTTTAAATCTAAAGCTTAAGCTATTGTAAAAACAGATATGAGTTGTGGCACTGGGCAAGTGGGCACAGTATCCACTGTGAGCCTCACACATAAGCTGGCAGGCAGGCAACTGCTCTTCTATTACAGTGAAAAAAAATATTTTTTTAAATCTAAAGCTTAAGCTATTGTAAAAAAAGATATGAGTGGTGGCACTGGGCAAGTGGGCACAGTATCCACTGTGAGCCTCACACAGAAGCTGGCAGGCAGGCAACTGCTCTTCTATTACAGTGACATATTTTTTAAATCTAAAGCTTAAGCTATTGTAAAAACAGATATGAGTGGTGGCACTGGGCAAGTGGGCACAGTATCCACTGTGAGCCTCACACAGAAGCTGGCAGGCAGGCAACTGCTCTTCTATTACAGTGAAAAAAAATATATATTTTTTTAAATCTAAAGCTTAACCTATTGTAAAAACAGATATGAGTGTTGGCACTGGGCAAGTTTGCACAGTATCCACTGTGAGCCTCACACAGAAGCTGGCAGGCAGGCAACTGCTCTTCTATTACGGTGAAAAAAAAATATATTTTTTTTAAATCTAAAGCTTAAGCTATTGTAAAAACAGATATGAGTGGTGGCACTGGGCAAGTGGGCACAGTATCCACAGTTAGCCTCACACAGAAGCTCGCAGGCAGGCAACTGCTCTTCTATTACAGTGACATTTTTATTTATTTTTTAAATCTAAAGCTTAAGCTATTGTCACAACAGATATGAGTGGTGGCACTGGGCAAGTGGGCACAGTATCCACTGTGAGCCTCACACAGAAGCTGGCAGGCAGGCAACTGCTCTTCTATTACAGTGAAAATTTTTTATTTTTTTAAAATCTAAAGCTTAAGCTATTGTAAAAACAGATATGAGTGGTGGCACCGGGCAAGTGGGCACAGTATCCACTGTGAGCCTCACACAGAAGCTGGCAGGCAGGCAACTGCTCTTCTATTACAGTGAAAAAAAATATTTTTTTTAAATCTAAAGGTTAAGCTATTGTAAAAACATATGAGTGGTGGCACTGGGCAAGTGGGCACAGTATCCACTGTGAGCCTCACACAGAAGCTGGCAGGCAGGCAACTGCTCTTCTATTACAGTGAAAAAAAATTCTTTTTTTTTTAAATCTAAAGCTTAAGCTATTGTCACAACAGATATGAGTGGTGGCACTGGGCAAGTGGGCACAGTATCCACTGTGAGCCTCACACAGAAGCTGGCAGGCAGGCAACTGCTCTTCTATTACAGTGAAAAAAAAATATTTTTTTTTAAATCTAAAGCTTAACCTATTGTAAAAACAGATATGAGTGGTGGCACTGGGCAAGTGGGCACAGTATCCACTGTGAGCCTCACAGAGAAGCTGGCAGGCAGGCAACTGCTCTTCTATTACAGTGAAAAAATATATATTTTTTTTTAATCTAAAGCTTAAGCTATTGTAAAAACATATGAGTGGTGGCACTGGGCAAGTGGGCACAGTATCCACTGTGAGCCTCACACAGAAGCTGGCAGGCAGGCAACTGCTCTTCTATTACAGTGAAAAAAAATATTTTTTTTAAAATATAAAGCTTAAGCTATTGTCACAACAGATATGAGTGGTGGCACTGGGCAAGTGGGCACAGTATCCACTGTGAGCCTCACACAGAAGCTGGCAGGCAGGCAACTGCTCTTCTATTACAGTGATTTTTTTTTTTAATCTAAAGCTTAAGCTATTGTAAAAACAGATATGAGTTGTGGCACTGGGCAAGTGGGCACAGTATCCACTGTGAGCCTCACACATAAGCTGGCAGGCAGGCAACTGCTCTTCTATTACAGAAAAAAAAATATTTTTTGAAATCTAAAGCTTAAGCTATTGTAAAAAAAGATATGAGTGGTGGCACTGGGCAAGTGGGCACAGTATCCACTGTGAGCCTCACACAGAAGCTGGCAGGCAGGCAACTGCTCTTCTATTACAGTGAAAAAAAATATTTTTTTTAAAATATAAAGCTTAAGCTATTGTCACAACAGATATGAGTGGTGGCACTGGGCAAGTGGGCACAGTATCCACTGTGAGCCTCACACAGAAGCTGGCAGGCAGGCAACTGCTCTTCTATTACAGTGATTTTTTTTTTTAATCTAAAGCTTAAGCTATTGTAAAAACAGATATGAGTTGTGGCACTGGGCAAGTGGGCACAGTATCCACTGTGAGCCTCACACATAAGCTGGCAGGCAGGCAACTGCTCTTCTATTACAGAAAAAAAAATATTTTTTGAAATCTAAAGCTTAAGCTATTGTAAAAAAAGATATGAGTGGTGGCACTGGGCAAGTGGGCACAGTATCCACTGTGAGCCTCACACAGAAGCTGGCAGGCAGGCAACTGCTCTTCTATTACAGTGAAAAAAAATATTATTTTTTAAATCTAAAGCTTAAGCTATTGTCACAACAGATATGAGTGGTGGCACTGGGCAAGTGGGCACATTATCCACTGTGAGCCTCACACAGAAGCTGGCAGGCAGGCAACTGCTCTTCTATTACAGTGAAAAATATATATATATATTTTTTTAAATCTAAAGCTTAACCTATTGTAAAAACAGATATGAGTGGTGGCACTGGGCAAGTGGGCACAGTATCCACTGTGAGCCTCACAGAGAAGCTGGCAGGCAGGCAACTGCTCTTCTATTACAGTGAAAAAAAATATTTTTTTTTAATCTAAAGCTTAACCTATTGTAAAAACAGATATGAGTGGTGGCACTGGGCAAGTTGGCACAGTATCCACTGTGAGCCTCTCACAGAAGCTGGCAGGCAGGCAACTGCTCTTCTATCACAGTGAAAAAAAAATATTTTTTTTAAATCTAAAGCTTAAGCTATTGTAAAAACAGATATGAGTTGTGGCACTGGGCAAGTGGGCACAGTATCCACTGTGAGCCTCACACATAAGCTGGCAGGCAGGCAACTGCTCTTCTATTACAGTGAAAAAAAATATTTTTTTAAATCTAAAGCTTAAGCTATTGTAAAAAAAGATATGAGTGGTGGCACTGGGCAAGTGGGCACAGTATCCACTGTGAGCCTCACACAGAAGCTGGCAGGCAGGCAACTGCTCTTCTATTACAGTGACATATTTTTTAAATCTAAAGCTTAAGCTATTGTAAAAACAGATATGAGTGGTGGCACTGGGCAAGTGGGCACAGTATCCACTGTGAGCCTCACACAGAAGCTGGCAGGCAGGCAACTGCTCTTCTATTACAGTGAAAAAAAATATATATTTTTTTAAATCTAAAGCTTAACCTATTGTAAAAACAGATATGAGTGTTGGCACTGGGCAAGTTTGCACAGTATCCACTGTGAGCCTCACACAGAAGCTGGCAGGCAGGCAACTGCTCTTCTATTACGGTGAAAAAAAAATATATTTTTTTTAAATCTAAAGCTTAAGCTATTGTAAAAACAGATATGAGTGGTGGCACTGGGCAAGTGGGCACAGTATCCACAGTTAGCCTCACACAGAAGCTCGCAGGCAGGCAACTGCTCTTCTATTACAGTGACATTTTTATTTATTTTTTAAATCTAAAGCTTAAGCTATTGTCACAACAGATATGAGTGGTGGCACTGGGCAAGTGGGCACAGTATCCACTGTGAGCCTCACACAGAAGCTGGCAGGCAGGCAACTGCTCTTCTATTACAGTGAAAATTTTTTATTTTTTTAAAATCTAAAGCTTAAGCTATTGTAAAAACAGATATGAGTGGTGGCACCGGGCAAGTGGGCACAGTATCCACTGTGAGCCTCACACAGAAGCTGGCAGGCAGGCAACTGCTCTTCTATTACAGTGAAAAAAAATATTTTTTTTAAATCTAAAGGTTAAGCTATTGTAAAAACATATGAGTGGTGGCACTGGGCAAGTGGGCACAGTATCCACTGTGAGCCTCACACAGAAGCTGGCAGGCAGGCAACTGCTCTTCTATTACAGTGAAAAAAAATTCTTTTTTTTTTAAATCTAAAGCTTAAGCTATTGTCACAACAGATATGAGTGGTGGCACTGGGCAAGTGGGCACAGTATCCACTGTGAGCCTCACACAGAAGCTGGCAGGCAGGCAACTGCTCTTCTATTACAGTGAAAAAAAAATATTTTTTTTTAAATCTAAAGCTTAACCTATTGTAAAAACAGATATGAGTGGTGGCACTGGGCAAGTGGGCACAGTATCCACTGTGAGCCTCACAGAGAAGCTGGCAGGCAGGCAACTGCTCTTCTATTACAGTGAAAAAATATATATTTTTTTTTAATCTAAAGCTTAAGCTATTGTAAAAACATATGAGTGGTGGCACTGGGCAAGTGGGCACAGTATCCACTGTGAGCCTCACACAGAAGCTGGCAGGCAGGCAACTGCTCTTCTATTACAGTGAAAAAAAATATTTTTTTTAAAATATAAAGCTTAAGCTATTGTCACAACAGATATGAGTGGTGGCACTGGGCAAGTGGGCACAGTATCCACTGTGAGCCTCACACAGAAGCTGGCAGGCAGGCAACTGCTCTTCTATTACAGTGATTTTTTTTTTTAATCTAAAGCTTAAGCTATTGTAAAAACAGATATGAGTTGTGGCACTGGGCAAGTGGGCACAGTATCCACTGTGAGCCTCACACATAAGCTGGCAGGCAGGCAACTGCTCTTCTATTACAGAAAAAAAAATATTTTTTGAAATCTAAAGCTTAAGCTATTGTAAAAAAAGATATGAGTGGTGGCACTGGGCAAGTGGGCACAGTATCCACTGTGAGCCTCACACAGAAGCTGGCAGGCAGGCAACTGCTCTTCTATTACAGTGAAAAAAAAATATTATTTTTTAAATCTAAAGCTTAAGCTATTGTCACAACAGATATGAGTGGTGGCACTGGGCAAGTGGGCACATTATCCACTGTGAGCCTCACACAGAAGCTGGCAGGCAGGCAACTGCTCTTCTATTACAGTGAAAAATATATATATATATTTTTTTAAATCTAAAGCTTAACCTATTGTAAAAACAGATATGAGTGGTGGCACTGGGCAAGTTTGCACAGTATCCACTGTGAGCCTCACACAGAAGCGTGCAGGCAGGCAACTGCTCTTCTATTACAGTGAAAAAAAAATATATTTTTTTTAAATCTAAAGCTTAAGCTATTGTAAAAACAGATATGAGTGGTGGCACTGGGCAAGTGGGCACAGTATCCACAGTTAGCCTCACACAGAAGCTCGCAGGCAGGCAACTGCTCTTCTATTACAGTGACATTTTTATTTATTTTTTAAATCTAAAGCTTAAGCTATTGTCACAACAGATATGAGTGGTGGCACTGGGCAAGTGGGCACAGTATCCACTGTGAGCCTCACACAGAAGCTGGCAAGCAGGCAACTGCTCTTCTATTACAGTGAAAATTTTTTATTTTTTTTAAATCTAAAGCTTAAGCTATTGTAAAAACAGATATGAGTGGTGGCACCGGGCAAGTGGGCACAGTATCCACTGTGAGCCTCACACAGAAGCTGGCAGGCAGGCAACTGCTCTTCTATTACAGTGAAAAAAAAATATTTTTTTTTAAATCTAAAGGTTAAGCTATTGTAAAAACATATGAGTGGTGGCACTGGGCAAGTGGGCACAGTATCCACTGTGAGCCTCACACAGAAGCTGGCAGGCAGGCAACTGCTCTTCTATTACAGTGAAAAAAATTATTATTTTTTAAAATCTAAAGCTTAAGCTATTGTAAAAACATATATGAGTGGTGGCACCGGGCAAGTGGGCACAGTATCCACTGTGAGCCTCACACAGAAGCTGGCAGGCAGGCAACTGCTCTTCTATTACAGTGAAAAAAAATTCTTTTTTTTTTAAATCTAAAGCTTAAGCTATTGTCACAACAGATATGAGTGGTGGCACTGGGCAAGTGGGCACAGTATCCACTGTGAGCCTCAAACAGAAGCTGGCAGGCAGGCAAATGCTCTTCTATTACAGTGAAAAAAAATATTTTTTTTTAAATCTAAAGGTTAAGCTATTGTAAAAACATATGAGTGGTGGCACTGGGCAAGTGGGCACAGTATCCACTGTGAGCCTCACACAGAAGCTGGCAGGCAGGCAACTGCTCTTCTATTACAGTGAAAAAAAATATTTTTTTAAATCTAAAGGTTAAGCTATTGTAAAAACAGATATGAGTGGTGGCACCGGGCAAGTGGGCACAGTATCCACTGTGAGCCTCACACAGAAGCTGACAGGCAGGCAACTGCTCTTCTATTACAGTGAAAAACATTATTTTTTTTAAATCTAAAGCTTAAGCTATTGTAAAAACAGATATGAGTGGTGGCACCCGGCAAGTGGGCACAGTATCCACTGTGAGCCTCACACAGAAGCTGACAGGCAGGCAACTGCTCTTCTATTACGGTGAAAAAAAAATTTTTTTTTTAAATCTAATGGTTAAACTATTGTAAAAACATATGAGTGGTGGCACTGGGCAAGTGGGCACAGTATCCACTGTGAGCCTCACACAGAAGCTGGCAGGCAGGCAACTGCTCTTCTATTACAGTGAAAAAAAATATATTTTTTTTAAATCTAAAGCTTAAGCTATTGTAAAAACAGATATGAGTGGTGGCACCGGGCAAGTGGGCACAGTATCCACTGTGAGCCTCACACAGAAGCTGGCAGGCAGGCAACTGCTCTTCTATTACAGTGAAAAAAAATATATTTTTTTTAAATCTAAAGCTTAAGCTATTGTCACAACAGATATGAGTGGTGGCACTGGGCAAGTGGGCACAGTATCCACTGTGAGCCTCACACAGAAGCTGGCAGGCAGGCAACTGCTCTTCTATTACAGTGAAAAAAATATTTTTTTTTAAATCTAAAGGTTAAGCTATTGTAAAAACATATGAGTGGTGGCACTGGGCAAGTGGGCACAGTATCCACTGTGAGCCTCACAGAGAAGCTGGCAGGCAGGCAACTGCTCTTCTATTACAGTGAAAAAAAATATTTTTTTTAAATCTAAAGCTTAAGCTATTGTAAAAACATATGAGTGGTGGCACTGGGCAAGTGGGCACAGTATCCACTGTGAGCCTCACACAGAAGCTGGCAGGCAGGCAACTGCTCTTCTATTACAGTGAAAAAAAATATTTTTTTTAAATCTAAAGGTTAAGCTATTGTAAAAACATATGAGTGGTGGCACTGGGCAAGTGGGCACAGTATCCACTGTGAGCCTCACACAGAAGCTGGCAGGCAGGCAACTGCTCTTCTATTACAGTGGAAAAAAAATATTTTTTTAAATCTAAAGCTTAAGCTATTGTAAAAACAGATATGAGTGGTGGCACTGGGCAAGTGGGCACATTATCCACTGTGAGCCTCACACAGAAGCTGGCAGGCAGGCAACTGCTCTTCTATTACAGTGAAAAATATATATATTTTTTTTAAATCTAAAGCTTAAGCTATTGTAAAAACATATGAGTGGTGGCACTGGGCAAGTGGGCACAGTATCCACTGTGAGCCTCACACAGAAGCTGGCAGGCAGGCAACTGCTCTTCTATTACAGTGAAAAAAAAATATTTTTTTAAATCTAAAGCTTAAGCTATTGTAAAAACAGATATGAGTGGTGGCACTGGGCAAGTGGGCACATTATCCACTGTGAGCCTCACACAGAAGCTGGCAGGCAGGCAACTGCTCTTCTATTACAGTGAAAAAAATATATATTTTTTTTAAATCTAAAGCTTAAGCTATTGTAAAAACAGATATGAGTGGTGGCACTGGGCAAGTGGGCACAGTATCCACAGTTAGCCTCACACAGAAGCTCGCAGGCAGGCAACTGCTCTTCTATTACAGTGACATTTTTATTTATTTTTTAAATCTAAAGCTTAAGCTATTGTCACAACAGATATGAGTGGTGGCACTGGGCAAGTGGGCACAGTATTCACTGTGAGCCTCACACAGAAGCTGGCAGGCAGGCAACTGCTCTTCTATTACAGTGAAATTTTTTTATTTTTTTAAAATCTAAAGCTTAAGCTATTGTAAAAACAGATATGAGTGGTGGCACCGGGCAAGTGGGCACAGTATCCACTGTGAGCCTCACACAGAAGCTGGCAGGCAGGCAACTGCTCTTCTATTACAGTGAAAAAAAATATTTTTTTTAAATCTAAAGGTTAAGCTATTGTAAAAACATATGAGTGGTGGCACTGGGCAAGTGGGCACAGTATCCACTGTGAGCCTCACACAGAAGCTGGCAGGCAGGCAACTGCTCTTCTATTACAGTGAAAAAAAATGTTTTTTTTTTTAAATATTAAGCTTAAGCTATTGTAAAAACAGATATGAGTGGTGGCACCGGGCAAGTGGGCACAGTATCCACTGTGAGCCTCACACAGAAGCTGGCAGGCAGGCAACTGCTCTTCTATTACAGTGAAAAAAATTTCTTTTTTTTTAAATCTAAAGCTTAAGCTATTGTCACAACAGATATGAGTGGTGGCACTGGGCAAGTGGGCACAGTATCCACTGTGAGCCTCACACAGAAGCTGGCAGGCAGGCAACTGCTCTTCTATTACAGTGAAAAAAATATTTTTTTTTAAATCTAAAGCTTAACCTATTGTAAAAACAGATATGAGTGGTGGCACTGGGCAAGTGGGCACAGTATCCACTGTGAGCCTCACAGAGAAGCTGGCAGGCAGGCAACTGCTCTTCTATTACAGTGAAAAAAAATATTTTTTTTTTAATCTAAAGCTTAACCTATTGTAAAAACAGATATGAGTGGTGGCACTGGGCAAGTTGGCACAGTATCCACTGTGAGCCTCTCACAGAAGCTGGCAGGCAGGCAACTGCTCTTCTATCACAGTGAAAAAAAAATATTTTTTTTAAATCTAAAGCTTAAGCTATTGTAAAAACAGATATGAGTTGTGGCACTGGGCAAGTGGGCACAGTATCCACTGTGAGCCTCACACATAAGCTGGCAGGCAGGCAACTGCTCTTCTATTACGGTAAAAAAAATATTTTTTTTAAATCTAAAGCTTAAGCTATTGTAAAAAAAGATATGAGTGGTGGCACTGGGCAAGTGGGCACAGTATCCACTGTGAGCCTCACACAGAAGCTGGCAGGCAGGCAACTGCTCTTCTATTACAGTGAAAAAAAATATTTTTTTAAATCTAAAGCTTAAGCTATTGTAAAAACAGATATGAGTGGTGGCACTGGGCAAGTGGGCACAGTATCCACTGTGAGCCTCACACAGAAGCTGGCAGGCAGGCAACTGCTCTTCTATTACAGTGACATATTTTTTAAATCTAAAGCTTAAGCTATTGTAAAAACAGATATGAGTGGTGGCACTGGGCAAGTGGGCACAGTATCCACTGTGAGCCTCACACAGAAGCTGGCAGGCAGGCAACTGCTCTTCTATTACAGTGAAAAAAAATATATATTTTTTTAAATCTAAAGCTTAACCTATTGTAAAAACAGATATGAGTGTTGGCACTGGGCAAGTTTGCACAGTATCCACTGTGAGCCTCACACAGAAGCTGGCAGGCAGGCAACTGCTCTTCTATTACGGTGAAAAAAAATATATTTTTTTTAAATCTAAAGCTTAAGCTATTGTAAAAACAGATATGAGTGGTGGCACTGGGCAAGTGGGCACAGTATCCACAGTTAGCCTCACACAGAAGCTCGCAGGCAGGCAACTGCTCTTCTATTACAGTGACATTTTTATTTATTTTTTAAATCTAAAGCTTAAGCTATTGTCACAACAGATATGAGTGGTGGCACTGGGCAAGTGGGCACAGTATCCACTGTGAGCCTCACACAGAAGCTGGCAGGCAGGCAACTGCTCTTCTATTACAGTGAAATTTTTTTATTTTTTTAAAATCTAAAGCTTAAGCTATTGTAAAAACAGATATGAGTGGTGGCACCGGGCAAGTGGGCACAGTATCCACTGTGAGCCTCACACAGAAGCTGGCAGGCAGGCAACTGCTCTTCTATTACAGTGAAAAAAAATATTTTTTTTAAATCTAAAGGTTAAGCTATTGTAAAAACATATGAGTGGTGGCACTGGGCAAGTGGGCACAGTATCCACTGTGAGCCTCACACAGAAGCTGGCAGGCAGGCAACTGCTCTTCTATTACAGTGAAAAAAAATTCTTTTTTTTTAAATCTAAAGCTTAAGCTATTGTCACAACAGATATGAGTGGTGGCACTGGGCAAGTGGGCACAGTATCCACTGTGAGCCTCACACAGAAGCTGGCAGGCAGGCAACTGCTCTTCTATTACAGTGATTTTTTTTTTTAATCTAAAGCTTAAGCTATTGTAAAAACAGATATGAGTTGTGGCACTGGGCAAGTGGGCACAGTATCCACTGTGAGCCTCACACATAAGCTGGCAGGCAGGCAACTGCTCTTCTATTACAGAAAAAAAAATATTTTTTTAAATCTAAAGCTTAAGCTATTGTAAAAAAAGATATGAGTGGTGGCACTGGGCAAGTGGGCACAGTATCCACTGTGAGCCTCACACAGAAGCTGGCAGGCAGGCAACTGCTCTTCTATTACAGTGAAAAAAAATTCTTTTTTTTTAAATCTAAAGCTTAAGCTATTGTCACAACAGATATGAGTGGTGGCACTGGGCAAGTGGGCACAGTATCCACTGTGAGCCTCACACAGAAGCTGGCAGGCAGGCAACTGCTCTTCTATTACAGTGAAAAAAAAATATTTTTTTTTAAATCTAAAGCTTAACCTATTGTAAAAACAGATATGAGTGGTGGCACTGGGCAAGTTTGCACAGTATCCACTGTGAGCCTCACACAGAAGCGTGCAGGCAGGCAACTGCTCTTCTATTACAGTGAAAAAAATATATATTTTATTTAAATCTAAAGCTTAAGCTATTGTAAAAACAGATATGAGTGGTGGCACTGGGCAAGTGGGCACAGTATCCACAGTTAGCCTCACACAGAAGCTCGCAGGCAGGCAACTGCTCTTCTATTACAGTGACATTTTTATTTATTTTTTAAATCTAAAGCTTAAGCTATTGTCACAACAGATATGAGTGGTGGCACTGGGCAAGTGGGCACAGTATCCACTGTGAGCCTCACACAGAAGCTGGCAAGCAGGCAACTGCTCTTCTATTACAGTGAAATTTTTTTATTTTTTTTAAATCTAAAGCTTAAGCTATTGTAAAAACAGATATGAGTGGTGGCACCGGGCAAGTGGGCACAGTATCCACTGTGAGCCTCACACAGAAGCTGGCAGGCAGGCAACTGCTCTTCTATTACAGTGAAAAAAAATATTTTTTTTTAAATCTAAAGGTTAAGCTATTGTAAAAACATATGAGTGGTGGCACTGGGCAAGTGGGCACAGTATCCACTGTGAGCCTCACACAGAAGCTGGCAGGCAGGCAACTGCTCTTCTATTACAGTGAAAAAAATTATTATTTTTTAAAATCTAAAGCTTAAGCTATTGTAAAAACATATATGAGTGGTGGCACCGGGCAAGTGGGCACAGTATCCACTGTGAGCCTCACACAGAAGCTGGCAGGCAGGCAACTGCTCTTCTATTACAGTGAAAAAAAATTCTTTTTTTTTTAAATCTAAAGCTTAAGCTATTGTCACAACAGATATGAGTGGTGGCACTGGGCAAGTGGGCACAGTATCCACTGTGAGCCTCAAACAGAAGCTGGCAGGCAGGCAAATGCTCTTCTATTACAGTGAAAAAAAATATTTTTTTTTAAATCTAAAGGTTAAGCTATTGTAAAAACATATGAGTGGTGGCACTGGGCAAGTGGGCACAGTATCCACTGTGAGCCTCACACAGAAGCTGGCAGGCAGGCAACTGCTCTTCTATTACAGTGAAAAAAAATATTTTTTTTAAATCTAAAGGTTAAGCTATTGTAAAAACAGATATGAGTGGTGGCACCGGGCAAGTGGGCACAGTATCCACTGTGAGCCTCACACAGAAGCTGGCAAGCAGGCAACTGCTCTTCTATTACAGTGAAAAAAAATATTTTTTTTAAATCTAAAGGTTAAGCTATTGTAAAAACATATGAGTGGTGGCACTGGGCAAGTGGGCACAGTATCCACTGTGAGCCTCACACAGAAGCTGGCAGGCAGGCAACTGCTCTTCTATTACAGTGAAAAACATTATTTTTTTTTTAAATCTAAAGCTTAAGCTATTGTAAAAACAGATATGAGTGGTGGCACCCGGCAAGTGGGCACAGTATCCACTGTGAGCCTCACACAGAAGCTGACAGGCAGGCAACTGCTCTTCTATTACAGTGAAAAAATTTTTTTTTTTTAAATCTAATGGTTAAACTATTGTAAAAACATATGAGTGGTGGCACTGGGCAAGTGGGCACAGTATCCACTGTGAGCCTCACACAGAAGCTGGCAGGCAGGCAACTGCTCTTCTATTACAGTGAAAAAAAATATTTTTTTTTAAATCTAAAGCTTAAGCTATTGTAAAAACAGATATGAGTGGTGGCACCGGGCAAGTGGGCACAGTATCCACTGTGAGCCTCACACAGAAGCTGGCAGGCAGGCAACTGCTCTTCTATTACAGTGAAAAAAAATATATTTTTTTTAAATCTAAAGCTTAAGCTATTGTCACAACAGATATGAGTGGTGGCACTGGGCAAGTGGGCACAGTATCCACTGTGAGCCTCACACAGAAGCTGGCAGGCAGGCAACTGCTCTTCTATTACAGTGAAAAAAATATATTTTTTTAAATCTAAAGGTTAAGCTATTGTAAAAACATATGAGTGGTGGCACTGGGCAAGTGGGCACAGTATCCACTGTGAGCCTCACAGAGAAGCTGGCAGGCAGGCAACTGCTCTTCTATTACAGTGAAAAAAAATATTTTTTTTAAATCTAAAGCTTAAGCTATTGTAAAAACATATGAGTGGTGGCACTGGGCAAGTGGGCACAGTATCCACTGTGAGCCTCACACAGAAGCTGGCAGGCAGGCAACTGCTCTTCTATTACAGTGAAAAAAAATATTTTTTTTAAATCTAAAGGTTAAGCTATTGTAAAAACATATGAGTGGTGGCACTGGGCAAGTGGGCACAGTATCCACTGTGAGCCTCACACAGAAGCTGGCAGGCAGGCAACTGCTCTTCTATTACAGTGAAAAAAAAATATTTTTTTTAAATCTAAAGCTTAAGCTATTGTAAAAACATATGAGTGGTGGCACTGGGCAAGTGGGCACAGTATCCACTGTGAGCCTCACACAGAAGCTGGCAGGCAGGCAACTGCTCTTCTATTACAGTGAAAAAAAAATATTTTTTTAAATCTAAAGCTTAAGCTATTGTAAAAACAGATATGAGTGGTGGCACTGGGCAAGTGGGCACATTATCCACTGTGAGCCTCACACAGAAGCTGGCAGGCAGGCAACTGCTCTTCTATTACAGTGAAAAAAATATATATTTTTTTTAAATCTAAAGCTTAAGCTATTGTAAAAACAGATATGAGTGGTGGCACTGGGCAAGTGGGCACAGTATCCACAGTTAGCCTCACACAGAAGCTCGCAGGCAGGCAACTGCTCTTCTATTACAGTGACATTTTTATTTATTTTTTAAATCTAAAGCTTAAGCTATTGTCACAACAGATATGAGTGGTGGCACTGGGCAAGTGGGCACAGTATTCACTGTGAGCCTCACACAGAAGCTGGCAGGCAGGCAACTGCTCTTCTATTACAGTGAAATTTTTTATTTTTTTAAAATCTAAAGCTTAAGCTATTGTAAAAACAGATATGAGTGGTGGCACCGGGCAAGTGGGCACAGTATCCACTGTGAGCCTCACACAGAAGCTGGCAGGCAGGCAACTGCTCTTCTATTACAGTGAAAAAAATATTTTTTTTAAATCTAAAGGTTAAGCTATTGTAAAAACATATGAGTGGTGGCACTGGGCAAGTGGGCACAGTATCCACTGTGAGCCTCACACAGAAGCTGGCAGGCAGGCAACTGCTCTTCTATTACAGTGAAAAAAAATATTTTTTTTTAAATCTAAAGCTTAACCTATTGTAAAAACAGATATGAGTGGTGGCACTGGGCAAGTGGGCACAGTATCCACTGTGAGCCTCACAGAGAAGCTGGCAGGCAGGCAACTGCTCTTCTATTACAGTGAAAAAAAATATTTTTTTTTTAATCTAAAGCTTAACCTATTGTAAAAACAGATATGAGTGGTGGCACTGGGCAAGTTGGCACAGTATCCACTGTGAGCCTCTCACAGAAGCTGGCAGGCAGGCAACTGCTCTTCTATTACAGTGAAAAACATTATTTTTTTTTTAAATCTAAAGCTTAAGCTATTGTAAAAACAGATATGAGTGGTGGCACCCGGCAAGTGGGCACAGTATCCACTGTGAGCCTCACACAGAAGCTGGCAGGCAGGCAACTGCTCTTCTATTACAGTGACATATTTTTTAAATCTAAAGCTTAAGCTATTGTAAAAACAGATATGAGTGGTGGCACTGGGCAAGTGGGCACAGTATCCACTGTGAGCCTCACACAGAAGCTGGCAGGCAGGCAACTGCTCTTCTATTACAGTGAAAAAAAATATATATTTTTTTAAATCTAAAGCTTAACCTATTGTAAAAACAGATATGAGTGTTGGCACTGGGCAAGTTTGCACAGTATCCACTGTGAGCCTCACACAGAAGCTGGCAGGCAGGCAACTGCTCTTCTATTACGGTGAAAAAAAATATATTTTTTTTAAATCTAAAGCTTAAGCTATTGTAAAAACAGATATGAGTGGTGGCACTGGGCAAGTGGGCACAGTATCCACAGTTAGCCTCACACAGAAGCTCGCAGGCAGGCAACTGCTCTTCTATTACAGTGACATTTTTATTTATTTTTTAAATCTAAAGCTTAAGCTATTGTCACAACAGATATGAGTGGTGGCACTGGGCAAGTGGGCACAGTATCCACTGTGAGCCTCACACAGAAGCTGGCAGGCAGGCAACTGCTCTTCTATTACAGTGAAATTTTTTTATTTTTTTAAAATCTAAAGCTTAAGCTATTGTAAAAACAGATATGAGTGGTGGCACCGGGCAAGTGGGCACAGTATCCACTGTGAGCCTCACACAGAAGCTGGCAGGCAGGCAACTGCTCTTCTATTACAGTGAAAAAAAATATTTTTTTTAAATCTAAAGGTTAAGCTATTGTAAAAACATATGAGTGGTGGCACTGGGCAAGTGGGCACAGTATCCACTGTGAGCCTCACACAGAAGCTGGCAGGCAGGCAACTGCTCTTCTATTACAGTGAAAAAAAATTCTTTTTTTTTAAATCTAAAGCTTAAGCTATTGTCACAACAGATATGAGTGGTGGCACTGGGCAAGTGGGCACAGTATCCACTGTGAGCCTCACACAGAAGCTGGCAGGCAGGCAACTGCTCTTCTATTACAGTGATTTTTTTTTTTAATCTAAAGCTTAAGCTATTGTAAAAACAGATATGAGTTGTGGCACTGGGCAAGTGGGCACAGTATCCACTGTGAGCCTCACACATAAGCTGGCAGGCAGGCAACTGCTCTTCTATTACAGAAAAAAAAATATTTTTTTAAATCTAAAGCTTAAGCTATTGTAAAAAAAGATATGAGTGGTGGCACTGGGCAAGTGGGCACAGTATCCACTGTGAGCCTCACACAGAAGCTGGCAGGCAGGCAACTGCTCTTCTATTACAGTGAAAAAAAATTCTTTTTTTTTAAATCTAAAGCTTAAGCTATTGTCACAACAGATATGAGTGGTGGCACTGGGCAAGTGGGCACAGTATCCACTGTGAGCCTCACACAGAAGCTGGCAGGCAGGCAACTGCTCTTCTATTACAGTGAAAAAAAAATATTTTTTTTTAAATCTAAAGCTTAACCTATTGTAAAAACAGATATGAGTGGTGGCACTGGGCAAGTTTGCACAGTATCCACTGTGAGCCTCACACAGAAGCGTGCAGGCAGGCAACTGCTCTTCTATTACAGTGAAAAAAATATATATTTTATTTAAATCTAAAGCTTAAGCTATTGTAAAAACAGATATGAGTGGTGGCACTGGGCAAGTGGGCACAGTATCCACAGTTAGCCTCACACAGAAGCTCGCAGGCAGGCAACTGCTCTTCTATTACAGTGACATTTTTATTTATTTTTTAAATCTAAAGCTTAAGCTATTGTCACAACAGATATGAGTGGTGGCACTGGGCAAGTGGGCACAGTATCCACTGTGAGCCTCACACAGAAGCTGGCAAGCAGGCAACTGCTCTTCTATTACAGTGAAATTTTTTTATTTTTTTTAAATCTAAAGCTTAAGCTATTGTAAAAACAGATATGAGTGGTGGCACCGGGCAAGTGGGCACAGTATCCACTGTGAGCCTCACACAGAAGCTGGCAGGCAGGCAACTGCTCTTCTATTACAGTGAAAAAAAATATTTTTTTTTAAATCTAAAGGTTAAGCTATTGTAAAAACATATGAGTGGTGGCACTGGGCAAGTGGGCACAGTATCCACTGTGAGCCTCACACAGAAGCTGGCAGGCAGGCAACTGCTCTTCTATTACAGTGAAAAAAATTATTATTTTTTAAAATCTAAAGCTTAAGCTATTGTAAAAACATATATGAGTGGTGGCACCGGGCAAGTGGGCACAGTATCCACTGTGAGCCTCACACAGAAGCTGGCAGGCAGGCAACTGCTCTTCTATTACAGTGAAAAAAAATTCTTTTTTTTTTAAATCTAAAGCTTAAGCTATTGTCACAACAGATATGAGTGGTGGCACTGGGCAAGTGGGCACAGTATCCACTGTGAGCCTCAAACAGAAGCTGGCAGGCAGGCAAATGCTCTTCTATTACAGTGAAAAAAAATATTTTTTTTTAAATCTAAAGGTTAAGCTATTGTAAAAACATATGAGTGGTGGCACTGGGCAAGTGGGCACAGTATCCACTGTGAGCCTCACACAGAAGCTGGCAGGCAGGCAACTGCTCTTCTATTACAGTGAAAAAAAATATTTTTTTTAAATCTAAAGGTTAAGCTATTGTAAAAACAGATATGAGTGGTGGCACCGGGCAAGTGGGCACAGTATCCACTGTGAGCCTCACACAGAAGCTGGCAAGCAGGCAACTGCTCTTCTATTACAGTGAAAAAAAATATTTTTTTTAAATCTAAAGGTTAAGCTATTGTAAAAACATATGAGTGGTGGCACTGGGCAAGTGGGCACAGTATCCACTGTGAGCCTCACACAGAAGCTGGCAGGCAGGCAACTGCTCTTCTATTACAGTGAAAAACATTATTTTTTTTTTAAATCTAAAGCTTAAGCTATTGTAAAAACAGATATGAGTGGTGGCACCCGGCAAGTGGGCACAGTATCCACTGTGAGCCTCACACAGAAGCTGACAGGCAGGCAACTGCTCTTCTATTACAGTGAAAAAATTTTTTTTTTTTAAATCTAATGGTTAAACTATTGTAAAAACATATGAGTGGTGGCACTGGGCAAGTGGGCACAGTATCCACTGTGAGCCTCACACAGAAGCTGGCAGGCAGGCAACTGCTCTTCTATTACAGTGAAAAAAAATATTTTTTTTTAAATCTAAAGCTTAAGCTATTGTAAAAACAGATATGAGTGGTGGCACCGGGCAAGTGGGCACAGTATCCACTGTGAGCCTCACACAGAAGCTGGCAGGCAGGCAACTGCTCTTCTATTACAGTGAAAAAAAATATATTTTTTTTAAATCTAAAGCTTAAGCTATTGTCACAACAGATATGAGTGGTGGCACTGGGCAAGTGGGCACAGTATCCACTGTGAGCCTCACACAGAAGCTGGCAGGCAGGCAACTGCTCTTCTATTACAGTGAAAAAAATATTTTTTTTTAAATCTAAAGGTTAAGCTATTGTAAAAACATATGAGTGGTGGCACTGGGCAAGTGGGCACAGTATCCACTGTGAGCCTCACAGAGAAGCTGGCAGGCAGGCAACTGCTCTTCTATTACAGTGAAAAAAAATATTTTTTTTAAATCTAAAGCTTAAGCTATTGTAAAAACATATGAGTGGTGGCACTGGGCAAGTGGGCACAGTATCCACTGTGAGCCTCACACAGAAGCTGGCAGGCAGGCAACTGCTCTTCTATTACAGTGAAAAAAAATATTTTTTTTAAATCTAAAGGTTAAGCTATTGTAAAAACATATGAGTGGTGGCACTGGGCAAGTGGGCACAGTATCCACTGTGAGCCTCACACAGAAGCTGGCAGGCAGGCAACTGCTCTTCTATTACAGTGAAAAAAAAATATTTTTTTTAAATCTAAAGCTTAAGCTATTGTAAAAACATATGAGTGGTGGCACTGGGCAAGTGGGCACAGTATCCACTGTGAGCCTCACACAGAAGCTGGCAGGCAGGCAACTGCTCTTCTATTACAGTGAAAAAAAAATATTTTTTTAAATCTAAAGCTTAAGCTATTGTAAAAACAGATATGAGTGGTGGCACTGGGCAAGTGGGCACATTATCCACTGTGAGCCTCACACAGAAGCTGGCAGGCAGGCAACTGCTCTTCTATTACAGTGAAAAAAATATATATTTTTTTTAAATCTAAAGCTTAAGCTATTGTAAAAACAGATATGAGTGGTGGCACTGGGCAAGTGGGCACAGTATCCACAGTTAGCCTCACACAGAAGCTCGCAGGCAGGCAACTGCTCTTCTATTACAGTGACATTTTTATTTATTTTTTAAATCTAAAGCTTAAGCTATTGTCACAACAGATATGAGTGGTGGCACTGGGCAAGTGGGCACAGTATTCACTGTGAGCCTCACACAGAAGCTGGCAGGCAGGCAACTGCTCTTCTATTACAGTGAAATTTTTTATTTTTTTAAAATCTAAAGCTTAAGCTATTGTAAAAACAGATATGAGTGGTGGCACCGGGCAAGTGGGCACAGTATCCACTGTGAGCCTCACACAGAAGCTGGCAGGCAGGCAACTGCTCTTCTATTACAGTGAAAAAAATATTTTTTTTAAATCTAAAGGTTAAGCTATTGTAAAAACATATGAGTGGTGGCACTGGGCAAGTGGGCACAGTATCCACTGTGAGCCTCACACAGAAGCTGGCAGGCAGGCAACTGCTCTTCTATTACAGTGAAAAAAAATATTTTTTTTTAAATCTAAAGCTTAACCTATTGTAAAAACAGATATGAGTGGTGGCACTGGGCAAGTGGGCACAGTATCCACTGTGAGCCTCACAGAGAAGCTGGCAGGCAGGCAACTGCTCTTCTATTACAGTGAAAAAAAATATTTTTTTTTTAATCTAAAGCTTAACCTATTGTAAAAACAGATATGAGTGGTGGCACTGGGCAAGTTGGCACAGTATCCACTGTGAGCCTCTCACAGAAGCTGGCAGGCAGGCAACTGCTCTTCTATTACAGTGAATTTTTTTTTTTAAATCTAAAGCTTAAGCTATTGTAAAAACAGATATGAGTGGTGGCACTGGGCAAGTGGGCACAGTATCCACTGTGAGCCTCACACAGAAGCTGGCAGGCAGGCAACTGCTCTTCTATTACAGTGAAAAAAAAATATTTTTTTTAAATCTAAAGCTTAAGCTATTGTAAAAACAGATATGAGTGGTGGCACCGGGCAAGTGGGCACAGTATCCACTGTGAGCCTCACACAGAAGCTGGCAGGCAGGCAACTGCTCTTCTATTACAGTGAAAAAAAAATATTTTTTAAATCTAAAGCTTAAGCTATTGTAAAAACAGATATGAGTGGTGGCACTGGGCAAGTGGACACAGTATCCACTGTGAGCCTCACACAGAAGCTGGCAGGCAGGCAACTGCTCTTCTATTACAGTGACATATTTTTTAAATCTAAAGCTTAAGCTATTGTAAAAACAGATATGAGTGGTGGCACTGGGCAAGTGGGCACAGTATCCACTGTGAGCCTCACACAGAAGCTGGCAGGCAGGCAACTGCTCTTCTATTACAGTGAAAAAAAATATATATTTTTTTAAATCTAAAGCTTAACCTATTGTAAAAACAGATATGAGTGTTGGCACTGGGCAAGTTTGCACAGTATCCACTGTGAGCCTCACACAGAAGCTGGCAGGCAGGCAACTGCTCTTCTATTACGGTGAAAAAAATATATATTTTTTTTAAATCTAAAGCTTAAGCTATTGTAAAAACAGATATGAGTGGTGGCACTGGGCAAGTGGGCACAGTATCCACAGTTAGCCTCACACAGAAGCTCGCAGGCAGGCAACTGCTCTTCTATTACAGTGACATTTTTATTTATTTTTTAAATCTAAAGCTTAAGCTATTGTCACAACAGATATGAGTGGTGGCACTGGGCAAGTGGGCACAGTATCCACTGTGAGCCTCACACAGAAGCTGGCAGGCAGGCAACTGCTCTTCTATTACAGTGAAATTTTTTTATTTTTTTAAAATCTAAAGCTTAAGCTATTGTAAAAACAGATATGAGTGGTGGCACCGGGCAAGTGGGCACAGTATCCACTGTGAGCCTCACACAGAAGCTGGCAGGCAGGCAACTGCTCTTCTATTACAGTGAAAAAAAATATTTTTTTTAAATCTAAAGGTTAAGCTATTGTAAAAACATATGAGTGGTGGCACTGGGCAAGTGGGCACAGTATCCACTGTGAGCCTCACACAGAAGCTGGCAGGCAGGCAACTGCTCTTCTATTACAGTGAAAAAAAAATATTTTTTTTTAAATCTAAAGCTTAACCTATTGTAAAAACAGATATGAGTGGTGGCACTGGGCAAGTGGGCACAGTATCCACTGTGAGCCTCACAGAGAAGCTGGCAGGCAGGCAACTGCTCTTCTATTACAGTGAAAAAATATATATTTTTTTAATCTAAAGCTTAAGCTATTGTAAAAACATATGAGTGGTGGCACTGGGCAAGTGGGCACAGTATCCACTGTGAGCCTCACACAGAAGCTGGCAGGCAGGCAACTGCTCTTCTATTACAGTGAAAAAAAATATTTTTTTTAAAATATAAAGCTTAAGCTATTGTCACAACAGATATGAGTGGTGGCACTGGGCAAGTGGGCACAGTATCCACTGTGAGCCTCACACAGAAGCTGGCAGGCAGGCAACTGCTCTTCTATTACAGTGATTTTTTTTTTTAATCTAAAGCTTAAGCTATTGTAAAAACAGATATGAGTTGTGGCACTGGGCAAGTGGGCACAGTATCCACTGTGAGCCTCACACATAAGCTGGCAGGCAGGCAACTGCTCTTCTATTACAGAAAAAAAAATATTTTTTGAAATCTAAAGCTTAAGCTATTGTAAAAAAAGATATGAGTGGTGGCACTGGGCAAGTGGGCACAGTATCCACTGTGAGCCTCACACAGAAGCTGGCAGGCAGGCAACTGCTCTTCTATTACAGTGAAAAAAAATTCTTTTTTTTTAAATCTAAAGCTTAAGCTATTGTCACAACAGATATGAGTGGTGGCACTGGGCAAGTGGGCACAGTATCCACTGTGAGCCTCACACAGAAGCTGGCAGGCAGGCAACTGCTCTTCTATTACAGTGAAAAAAATATTTTTTTTTAAATCTAAAGCTTAACCTATTGTAAAAACAGATATGAGTGGTGGCACTGGGCAAGTTTGCACAGTATCCACTGTGAGCCTCACACAGAAGCGTGCAGGCAGGCAACTGCTCTTCTATTACAGTGAAAAAAAAATATATTTTATTTAAATCTAAAGCTTAAGCTATTGTAAAAACAGATATGAGTGGTGGCACTGGGCAAGTGGGCACAGTATCCACAGTTAGCCTCACACAGAAGCTCGCAGGCAGGCAACTGCTCTTCTATTACAGTGACATTTTTATTTATTTTTTAAATCTAAAGCTTAAGCTATTGTCACAACAGATATGAGTGGTGGCACTGGGCAAGTGGGCACAGTATCCACTGTGAGCCTCACACAGAAGCTGGCAAGCAGGCAACTGCTCTTCTATTACAGTGAAAATTTTTTATTTTTTTTAAATCTAAAGCTTAAGCTATTGTAAAAACAGATATGAGTGGTGGCACCGGGCAAGTGGGCACAGTATCCACTGTGAGCCTCACACAGAAGCTGGCAGGCAGGCAACTGCTCTTCTATTACAGTGAAAAAAAAATATTTTTTTAAATCTAAAGCTTAAGCTATTGTAAAAACAGATATGAGTGGTGGCACTGGGCAAGTGGGCACATTATCCACTGTGAGCCTCACACAGAAGCTGGCAGGCAGGCAACTGCTCTTCAATTACAGTGAAAAAAATATATATATTTTTTAAATCTAAAGCTTAAGCTATTGTAAAAACATATGAGTGGTGGCACTGGGCAAGTGGGCACAGTATCCACTGTGAGCCTCACACAGAAGCTGGCAGGCAGGCAACTGCTCTTCTATTACAGTGAAAAAAAAATATTTTTTAAATCTAAAGCTTAAGCTATTGTAAAAACAGATATGAGTGGTGGCACTGGGCAAGTGGGCACATTATCCACTGTGAGCCTCACACAGAAGCTGGCAGGCAGGCAACTGCTCTTCTATTACAGTGAAAAAAAATATATTTTTTTTAAATCTAAAGCTTAAGCTATTGTAAAAACAGATATGAGTGGTGGCACTGGGCAAGTGGGCACAGTATCCACAGTTAGCCTCACACAGAAGCTCGCAGGCAGGCAACTGCTCTTCTATTACAGTGACATTTTTATTTATTTTTTAAATCTAAAGCTTAAGCTATTGTCACAACAGATATGAGTGGTGGCACTGGGCAAGTGGGCACAGTATTCACTGTGAGCCTCACACAGAAGCTGGCAGGCAGGCAACTGCTCTTCTATTACAGTGAAATTTTTTTATTTTTTTAAAATCTAAAGCTTAAGCTATTGTAAAAACAGATATGAGTGGTGGCACCGGGCAAGTGGGCACAGTATCCACTGTGAGCCTCACACAGAAGCTGGCAGGCAGGCAACTGCTCTTCTATTACAGTGAAAAAAAATATTTTTTTTAAATCTAAAGGTTAAGCTATTGTAAAAACATATGAGTGGTGGCACTGGGCAAGTGGGCACAGTATCCACTGTGAGCCTCACACAGAAGCTGGCAGGCAGGCAACTGCTCTTCTATTACAGTGAAAAAAAATTTTTTTTTTTAAATCTTAAGCTTAAGCTATTGTAAAAACAGATATGAGTGGTGGCACCGGGCAAGTGGGCACAGTATCCACTGTGAGCCTCACACAGAAGCTGGCAGGCAGGCAACTGCTCTTCTATTACAGTGAAAAAAAATTCTTTTTTTTTAAATCTAAAGCTTAAGCTATTGTCACAACAGATATGAGTGGTGGCACTGGGCAAGTTGGCACAGTATCCACTGTGAGCCTCACACAGAAGCTGGCAGGCAGGCAACTGCTCTTCTATTACAGTGAAAAAAAATATTTTTTTTTAAATCTAAAGCTTAACCTATTGTAAAAACAGATATGAGTGGTGGCACTGGGCAAGTGGGCACAGTATCCACTGTGAGCCTCACAGAGAAGCTGGCAGGCAGGCAACTGCTCTTCTATTACAGTGAAAAAAAATATTTTTTTTTTAATCTAAAGCTTAACCTATTGTAAAAACAGATATGAGTGGTGGCACTGGGCAAGTTGGCACAGTATCCACTGTGAGCCTCTCACAGAAGCTGGCAGGCAGGCAACTGCTCTTCTATTACAGTGAATTTTTTTTTTAAATCTAAAGCTTAAGCTATTGTAAAAACAGATATGAGTGGTGGCACTGGGCAAGTGGGCACAGTATCCACTGTGAGCCTCACACAGAAGCTGGCAGGCAGGCAACTGCTCTTCTATTACAGTGAAAAAAAATATTTTTTTTAAATCTAAAGCTTAAGCTATTGTAAAAACAGATATGAGTGGTGGCACCGGGCAAGTGGGCACAGTATCCACTGTGAGCCTCACACAGAAGCTGGCAGGCAGGCAACTGCTCTTCTATTACAGTGAAAAAAAAAATATTTTTTAAATCTAAAGCTTAAGCTATTGTAAAAACAGATATGAGTGGTGGCACTGGGCAAGTGGACACAGTATCCACTGTGAGCCTCACACAGAAGCTGGCAGGCAGGCAACTGCTCTTCTATTACAGTGACATATTTTTTAAATCTAAAGCTTAAGCTATTGTAAAAACAGATATGAGTGGTGGCACTGGGCAAGTGGGCACAGTATCCACTGTGAGCCTCACACAGAAGCTGGCAGGCAGGCAACTGCACTTCTATTACAGTGAAAAAAAATATATATTTTTTTAAATCTAAAGCTTAACCTATTGTAAAAACAGATATGAGTGTTGGCACTGGGCAAGTTTGCACAGTATCCACTGTGAGCCTCACACAGAAGCTGGCAGGCAGGCAACTGCTCTTCTATTACGGTGAAAAAAATATATATTTTTTTTAAATCTAAAGCTTAAGCTATTGTAAAAACAGATATGAGTGGTGGCACTGGGCAAGTGGGCACAGTATCCACAGTTAGCCTCACACAGAAGCTCGCAGGCAGGCAACTGCTCTTCTATTACAGTGACATTTTTATTTATTTTTTAAATCTAAAGCTTAAGCTATTGTCACAACAGATATGAGTGGTGGCACTGGGCAAGTGGGCACAGTATCCACTGTGAGCCTCACACAGAAGCTGGCAGGCAGGCAACTGCTCTTCTATTACAGTGAAATTTTTTTATTTTTTTAAAATCTAAAGCTTAAGCTATTGTAAAAACAGATATGAGTGGTGGCACCGGGCAAGTGGGCACAGTATCCACTGTGAGCCTCACACAGAAGCTGGCAGGCAGGCAACTGCTCTTCTATTACAGTGAAAAAAAAATTTTTTTTTAAATCTAAAGGTTAAGCTATTGTAAAAACATATGAGTGGTGGCACTGGGCAAGTGGGCACAGTATCCACTGTGAGCCTCACACAGAAGCTGGCAGGCAGGCAACTGCTCTTCTATTACAGTGAAAAAAAATTCTTTTTTTTAAAATCTAAAGCTTAAGCTATTGTCACAACAGATATGAGTGGTGGCACTGGGCAAGTGGGCACAGTATCCACTGTGAGCCTCACACAGAAGCTGGCAGGCAGGCAACCTCTCTTCTATTACAGTGAAAAAAAAATATTTTTTTTTAAATCTAAAGCTTAACCTATTGTAAAAACAGATATGAGTGGTGGCACTGGGCAAGTGGGCACAGTATCCACTGTGAGCCTCACAGAGAAGCTGGCAGGCAGGCAACTGCTCTTCTATTACAGTGAAAAAATATATATTTTTTTAATCTAAAGCTTAAGCTATTGTAAAAACATATGAGTGGTGGCACTGGGCAAGTGGGCACAGTATCCACTGTGAGCCTCACACAGAAGCTGGCAGGCAGGCAACTGCTCTTCTATTACAGTGAAAAAAAATATTTTTTTTAAAATATAAAGCTTAAGCTATTGTCACAACAGATATGAGTGGTGGCACTGGGCAAGTGGGCACAGTATCCACTGTGAGCCTCACACAGAAGCTGGCAGGCAGGCAACTGCTCTTCTATTACAGTGATTTTTTTTTTTAATCTAAAGCTTAAGCTATTGTAAAAACAGATATGAGTTGTGGCACTGGGCAAGTGGGCACAGTATCCACTGTGAGCCTCACACATAAGCTGGCAGGCAGGCAACTGCTCTTCTATTACAGAAAAAAAAATATTTTTTGAAATCTAAAGCTTAAGCTATTGTAAAAAAAGATATGAGTGGTGGCACTGGGCAAGTGGGCACAGTATCCACTGTGAGCCTCACACAGAAGCTGGCAGGCAGGCAACTGCTCTTCTATTACAGTGAAAAAAAAATATTTTTTTTTAAATCTAAAGCTTAAGCTATTGTCACAACAGATATGAGTGGTGGCACTGGGCAAGTGGGCACAGTATCCACTGTGAGCCTCACACAGAAGCTGGCAGGCAGGCAACTGCTCTTCTATTACAGTGAAAAAAAAATATTTTTTTTTAAATCTAAAGCTTAACCTATTGTAAAAACAGATATGAGTGGTGGCACTGGGCAAGTTTGCACAGTATCCACTGTGAGCCTCACACAGAAGCGTGCAGGCAGGCAACTGCTCTTCTATTACAGTGAAAAAAATATATATTTTATTTAAATCTAAAGCTTAAGCTATTGTAAAAACAGATATGAGTGGTGGCACTGGGCAAGTGGGCACAGTATCCACAGTTAGCCTCACACAGAAGCTCGCAGGCAGGCAACTGCTCTTCTATTACAGTGACATTTTTATTTATTTTTTAAATCTAAAGCTTAAGCTATTGTCACAACAGATATGAGTGGTGGCACTGGGCAAGTGGGCACAGTATCCACTGTGAGCCTCACACAGAAGCTGGCAAGCAGGCAACTGCTCTTCTATTACAGTGAAATTTTTTTATTTTTTTTAAATCTAAAGCTTAAGCTATTGTAAAAACAGATATGAGTGGTGGCACCGGGCAAGTGGGCACAGTATCCACTGTGAGCCTCACACAGAAGCTGGCAGGCAGGCAACTGCTCTTCTATTACAGTGAAAAAAAATATTTTTTTTTAAATCTAAAGGTTAAGCTATTGTAAAAACATATGAGTGGTGGCACTGGGCAAGTGGGCACAGTATCCACTGTGAGCCTCACACAGAAGCTGGCAGGCAGGCAACTGCTCTTCTATTACAGTGAAAAAAATTATTATTTTTTAAAATCTAAAGCTTAAGCTATTGTAAAAACATATATGAGTGGTGGCACCGGGCAAGTGGGCACAGTATCCACTGTGAGCCTCACACAGAAGCTGGCAGGCAGGCAACTGCTCTTCTATTACAGTGAAAAAAAATTCTTTTTTTTTTAAATCTAAAGCTTAAGCTATTGTCACAACAGATATGAGTGGTGGCACTGGGCAAGTGGGCACAGTATCCACTGTGAGCCTCAAACAGAAGCTGGCAGGCAGGCAAATGCTCTTCTATTACAGTGAAAAAAAATATTTTTTTTTAAATCTAAAGGTTAAGCTATTGTAAAAACATATGAGTGGTGGCACTGGGCAAGTGGGCACAGTATCCACTGTGAGCCTCACACAGAAGCTGGCAGGCAGGCAACTGCTCTTCTATTACAGTGAAAAAAAATATTTTTTTTAAATCTAAAGGTTAAGCTATTGTAAAAACAGATATGAGTGGTGGCACCGGGCAAGTGGGCACAGTATCCACTGTGAGCCTCACACAGAAGCTGGCAAGCAGGCAACTGCTCTTCTATTACAGTGAAAAAAAAATATTTTTTTTAAATCTAAAGGTTAAGCTATTGTAAAAACATATGAGTGGTGGCACTGGGCAAGTGGGCACAGTATCCACTGTGAGCCTCACACAGAAGCTGGCAGGCAGGCAACTGCTCTTCTATTACAGTGAAAAACATTATTTTTTTTTTAAATCTAAAGCTTAAGCTATTGTAAAAACAGATATGAGTGGTGGCACCCGGCAAGTGGGCACAGTATCCACTGTGAGCCTCACACAGAAGCTGACAGGCAGGCAACTGCTCTTCTATTACAGTGAAAAAAATTTTTTTTTTTAAATCTAATGGTTAAACTATTGTAAAAACATATGAGTGGTGGCACTGGGCAAGTGGGCACAGTATCCACTGTGAGCCTCACACAGAAGCTGGCAGGCAGGCAACTGCTCTTCTATTACAGTGAAAAAAAATTCTTTTTTTTTAAATCTAAAGCTTAAGCTATTGTCACAACAGATATGAGTGGTGGCACTGGGCAAGTTGGCACAGTATCCACTGTGAGCCTCACACAGAAGCTGGCAGGCAGGCAACTGCTCTTCTATTACAGTGAAAAAAAATATTTTTTTTTAAATCTAAAGCTTAACCTATTGTAAAAACAGATATGAGTGGTGGCACTGGGCAAGTGGGCACAGTATCCACTGTGAGCCTCACAGAGAAGCTGGCAGGCAGGCAACTGCTCTTCTATTACAGTGAAAAAAAATATTTTTTTTTTAATCTAAAGCTTAACCTATTGTAAAAACAGATATGAGTGGTGGCACTGGGCAAGTTGGCACAGTATCCACTGTGAGCCTCTCACAGAAGCTGGCAGGCAGGCAACTGCTCTTCTATTACAGTGAATTTTTTTTTTAAATCTAAAGCTTAAGCTATTGTAAAAACAGATATGAGTGGTGGCACTGGGCAAGTGGGCACAGTATCCACTGTGAGCCTCACACAGAAGCTGGCAGGCAGGCAACTGCTCTTCTATTACAGTGAAAAAAAAATATTTTTTTTAAATCTAAAGCTTAAGCTATTGTAAAAACAGATATGAGTGGTGGCACCGGGCAAGTGGGCACAGTATCCACTGTGAGCCTCACACAGAAGCTGGCAGGCAGGCAACTGCTCTTCTATTACAGTGAAAAAAAAAATATTTTTTAAATCTAAAGCTTAAGCTATTGTAAAAACAGATATGAGTGGTGGCACTGGGCAAGTGGACACAGTATCCACTGTGAGCCTCACACAGAAGCTGGCAGGCAGGCAACTGCTCTTCTATTACAGTGACATATTTTTTAAATCTAAAGCTTAAGCTATTGTAAAAACAGATATGAGTGGTGGCACTGGGCAAGTGGGCACAGTATCCACTGTGAGCCTCACACAGAAGCTGGCAGGCAGGCAACTGCTCTTCTATTACAGTGAAAAAAAAAATATATTTTTTTAAATCTAAAGCTTAACCTATTGTAAAAACAGATATGAGTGTTGGCACTGGGCAAGTTTGCACAGTATCCACTGTGAGCCTCACACAGAAGCTGGCAGGCAGGCAACTGCTCTTCTATTACGGTGAAAAAAAATATATTTTTTTTAAATCTAAAGCTTAAGCTATTGTAAAAACAGATATGAGTGGTGGCACTGGGCAAGTGGGCACAGTATCCACAGTTAGCCTCACACAGAAGCTCGCAGGCAGGCAACTGCTCTTCTATTACAGTGACATTTTTATTTATTTTTTAAATCTAAAGCTTAAGCTATTGTCACAACAGATATGAGTGGTGGCACTGGGCAAGTGGGCACAGTATCCACTGTGAGCCTCACACAGAAGCTGGCAGGCAGGCAACTGCTCTTCTATTACAGTGAAAAAAATATTTTTTTTAAATCTAAAGGTTAAGCTATTGTAAAAACATATGAGTGGTGGCACTGGGCAAGTGGGCACAGTATCCACTGTGAGCCTCACACAGAAGCTGGCAGGCAGGCAACTGCTCTTCTATTACAGTGAAAAAAAAATTCTTTTTTTTTAAATCTAAAGCTTAAGCTATTGTCACAACAGATATGAGTGGTGGCACTGGGCAAGTGGGCACAGTATCCACTGTGAGCCTCACACAGAAGCTGGCAGGCAGGCAACTGCTCTTCTATTACAGTGAAAAAAAAATTTTTTTTTTTAAATCTAAAGCTTAACCTATTGTAAAAACAGATATGAGTGGTGGCACTGGGCAAGTGGGCACAGTATCCACTGTGAGCCTCACACAGAAGCTGGCAAGCAGGCAACTGCTCTTCTATTACAGTGAAATTTTTTTATTTTTTTTAAATCTAAAGCTTAAGCTATTGTAAAAACAGATATGAGTGGTGGCACCGGGCAAGTGGGCACAGTATGCACTGTGAGCCTCACACAGAAGCTGGCAGGCAGGCAACTGCTCTTCTATTACAGTGAAAAAAAATATTTTTTTTTAAATCTAAAGGTTAAGCTATTGTAAAAACATATGAGTGGTGGCACTGGGCAAGTGGGCACAGTATCCACTGTGAGCCTCACACAGAAGCTGGCAGGCAGGCAACTGCTCTTCTATTACAGTGAAAAAAATTATTATTTTTTAAAATCTAAAGCTTAAGCTATTGTAAAAACATATATGAGTGGTGGCACCGGGCAAGTGGGCACAGTATCCACTGTGAGCCTCACACAGAAGCTGGCAGGCAGGCAACTGCTCTTCTATTACAGTGAAAAAAAATTCTTTTTTTTTTAAATCTAAAGCTTAAGCTATTGTCACAACAGATATGAGTGGTGGCACTGGGCAAGTGGGCACAGTATCCACTGTGAGCCTCAAACAGAAGCTGGCAGGCAGGCAAATGCTCTTCTATTACAGTGAAAAAAAATATTTTTTTTAAATCTAAAGGTTAAGCTATTGTAAAAACAGATATGAGTGGTGGCACCGGGCAAGTGGGCACAGTATCCACTGTGAGCCTCACACAGAAGCTGGCAAGCAGGCAACTGCTCTTCTATTACAGTGAAAAAAAATATTTTTTTTAAATCTAAAGGTTAAGCTATTGTAAAAACATATGAGTGGTGGCACTGGGCAAGTGGGCACAGTATCCACTGTGAGCCTCACACAGAAGCTGGCAGGCAGGCAACTGCTCTTCTATTACAGTGAAAAACATTATTTTTTTTTTAAATCTAAAGCTTAAGCTATTGTAAAAACAGATATGAGTGGTGGCACCCGGCAAGTGGGCACAGTATCCACTGTGAGCCTCACACAGAAGCTGACAGGCAGGCAACTGCTCTTCTATTACAGTGAAAAATTTTTTTTTTTTTAAATCTAATGGTTAAACTATTGTAAAAACATATGAGTGGTGGCACTGGGCAAGTGGGCACAGTATCCACTGTGAGCCTCACACAGAAGCTGGCAGGCAGGCAACTGCTCTTCTATTACAGTGAAAAAAAATTCTTTTTTTTTAAATCTAAAGCTTAAGCTATTGTCACAACAGATATGAGTGGTGGCACTGGGCAAGTTGGCACAGTATCCACTGTGAGCCTCACACAGAAGCTGGCAGGCAGGCAACTGCTCTTCTATTACAGTGAAAAAAAATATTTTTTTTTAAATCTAAAGCTTAACCTATTGTAAAAACAGATATGAGTGGTGGCACTGGGCAAGTGGGCACAGTATCCACTGTGAGCCTCACAGAGAAGCTGGCAGGCAGGCAACTGCTCTTCTATTACAGTGAAAAAAAATATTTTTTTTTTAATCTAAAGCTTAACCTATTGTAAAAACAGATATGAGTGGTGGCACTGGGCAAGTTGGCACAGTATCCACTGTGAGCCTCTCACAGAAGCTGGCAGGCAGGCAACTGCTCTTCTATTACAGTGAATTTTTTTTTTAAATCTAAAGCTTAAGCTATTGTAAAAACAGATATGAGTGGTGGCACTGGGCAAGTGGGCACAGTATCCACTGTGAGCCTCACACAGAAGCTGGCAGGCAGGCAACTGCTCTTCTATTACAGTGAAAAAAAAATATTTTTTTTAAATCTAAAGCTTAAGCTATTGTAAAAACAGATATGAGTGGTGGCACCGGGCAAGTGGGCACAGTATCCACTGTGAGCCTCACACAGAAGCTGGCAGGCAGGCAACTGCTCTTCTATTACAGTGAAAAAAAAATATTTTTTAAATCTAAAGCTTAAGCTATTGTAAAAACAGATATGAGTGGTGGCACTGGGCAAGTGGACACAGTATCCACTGTGAGCCTCACACAGAAGCTGGCAGGCAGGCAACTGCTCTTCTATTACAGTGACATATTTTTTAAATCTAAAGCTTAAGCTATTGTAAAAACAGATATGAGTGGTGGCACTGGGCAAGTGGGCACAGTATCCACTGTGAGCCTCACACAGAAGCTGGCAGGCAGGCAACTGCTCTTCTATTACAGTGAAAAAAAAAATATATTTTTTTAAATCTAAAGCTTAACCTATTGTAAAAACAGATATGAGTGTTGGCACTGGGCAAGTTTGCACAGTATCCACTGTGAGCCTCACACAGAAGCTGGCAGGCAGGCAACTGCTCTTCTATTACGGTGAAAAAAAATATATTTTTTTTAAATCTAAAGCTTAAGCTATTGTAAAAACAGATATGAGTGGTGGCACTGGGCAAGTGGGCACAGTATCCACAGTTAGCCTCACACAGAAGCTCGCAGGCAGGCAACTGCTCTTCTATTACAGTGACATTTTTATTTATTTTTTAAATCTAAAGCTTAAGCTATTGTCACAACAGATATGAGTGGTGGCACTGGGCAAGTGGGCACAGTATCCACTGTGAGCCTCACACAGAAGCTGGCAGGCAGGCAACTGCTCTTCTATTACAGTGAAAAAAATATTTTTTTTAAATCTAAAGGTTAAGCTATTGTAAAAACATATGAGTGGTGGCACTGGGCAAGTGGGCACAGTATCCACTGTGAGCCTCACACAGAAGCTGGCAGGCAGGCAACTGCTCTTCTATTACAGTGAAAAAAAAATTCTTTTTTTTTAAATCTAAAGCTTAAGCTATTGTCACAACAGATATGAGTGGTGGCACTGGGCAAGTGGGCACAGTATCCACTGTGAGCCTCACACAGAAGCTGGCAGGCAGGCAACTGCTCTTCTATTACAGTGAAAAAAAATTTTTTTTTTTTAAATCTAAAGCTTAACCTATTGTAAAAACAGATATGAGTGGTGGCACTGGGCAAGTGGGCACAGTATCCACTGTGAGCCTCACAGAGAAGCTGGCAGGCAGGCAACTGCTCTTCTATTACAGTGAAAAAATATATATTTTTTTAATCTAAAGCTTAAGCTATTGTAAAAACATATGAGTGGTGGCACTGGGCAAGTGGGCACAGTATCCACTGTGAGCCTCACACAGAAGCTGGCAGGCAGGCAACTGCTCTTCTATTACAGTGAAAAAAAATATTTTTTTTAAAATATAAAGCTTAAGCTATTGTCACAACAGATATGAGTGGTGGCACTGGGCAAGTGGGCACAGTATCCACTGTGAGCCTCACACAGAAGCTGGCAGGCAGGCAACTGCTCTTCTATTACAGTGATTTTTTTTTTTAATCTAAAGCTTAAGCTATTGTAAAAACAGATATGAGTTGTGGCACTGGGCAAGTGGGCACAGTATCCACTGTGAGCCTCACACATAAGCTGGCAGGCAGGCAACTGCTCTTCTATTACAGAAAAAAAATATTTTTTGAAATCTAAAGCTTAAGCTATTGTAAAAAAAGATATGAGTGGTGGCACTGGGCAAGTGGGCACAGTATCCACTGTGAGCCTCACACAGAAGCTGGCAGGCAGGCAACTGCTCTTCTATTACAGTGAAAAAAAATTCTTTTTTTTTAAATCTAAAGCTTAAGCTATTGTCACAACAGATATGAGTGGTGGCACTGGGCAAGTGGGCACAGTATCCACTGTGAGCCTCACACAGAAGCTGGCAGGCAGGCAACTGCTCTTCTATTACAGTGAAAAAAAATATTTTTTTTTAAATCTAAAGCTTAACCTATTGTAAAAACAGATATGAGTGGTGGCACTGGGCAAGTTTGCACAGTATCCACTGTGAGCCTCACACAGAAGCGTGCAGGCAGGCAACTGCTCTTCTATTACAGTGAAAAAAATATATATTTTATTTAAATCTAAAGCTTAAGCTATTGTAAAAACAGATATGAGTGGTGGCACTGGGCAAGTGGGCACAGTATCCACAGTTAGCCTCACACAGAAGCTCGCAGGCAGGCAACTGCTCTTCTATTACAGTGACATTTTTATTTATTTTTTAAATCTAAAGCTTAAGCTATTGTCACAACAGATATGAGTGGTGGCACTGGGCAAGTGGGCACAGTATACACTGTGAGCCTCACACAGAAGCTGGCAAGCAGGCAACTGCTCTTCTATTACAGTGAAATTTTTTTATTTTTTTTAAATCTAAAGCTTAAGCTATTGTAAAAACAGATATGAGTGGTGGCACCGGGCAAGTGGGCACAGTATCCACTGTGAGCCTCACACAGAAGCTGGCAGGCAGGCAACTGCTCTTCTATTACAGTGAAAAAAAAATATTTTTTTTTAAATCTAAAGGTTAAGCTATTGTAAAAACATATGAGTGGTGGCACTGGGCAAGTGGGCACAGTATCCACTGTGAGCCTCACACAGAAGCTGGCAGGCAGGCAACTGCTCTTCTATTACAGTGAAAAAAATTATTATTTTTTAAAATCTAAAGCTTAAGCTATTGTAAAAACATATATGAGTGGTGGCACCGGGCAAGTGGGCACAGTATCCACTGTGAGCCTCACACAGAAGCTGGCAGGCAGGCAACTGCTCTTCTATTACAGTGAAAAAAAATTCTTTTTTTTTTAAATCTAAAGCTTAAGCTATTGTCACAACAGATATGAGTGGTGGCACTGGGCAAGTGGGCACAGTATCCACTGTGAGCCTCAAACAGAAGCTGGCAGGCAGGCAAATGCTCTTCTATTACAGTGAAAAAAAATATTTTTTTTTAAATCTAAAGGTTAAGCTATTGTAAAAACATATGAGTGGTGGCACTGGGCAAGTGGGCACAGTATCCACTGTGAGCCTCACACAGAAGCTGGCAGGCAGGCAACTGCTCTTCTATTACAGTGAAAAAAAATATTTTTTTTAAATCTAAAGGTTAAGCTATTGTAAAAACAGATATGAGTGGTGGCACCGGGCAAGTGGGCACAGTATCCACTGTGAGCCTCACAGAGAAGCTGGCAGGCAGGCAACTGCTCTTCTATTACAGTGAAAAAATATATATTTTTTTTAATCTAAAGCTTAAGCTATTGTAAAAACATATGAGTGGTGGCACTGGGCAAGTGGGCACAGTATTCACTGTGAGCCTCACACAGAAGCTGGCAGGCAGGCAACTGCTCTTCTATTACAGTGAAAAAAAATATTTTTTTTAAAATATAAAGCTTAAGCTATTGTCACAACAGATATGAGTGGTGGCACTGGGCAAGTGGGCACAGTATCCACTGTGAGCCTCACACAGAAGCTGGCAGGCAGGCAACTGCTCTTCTATTACAGTGATTTTTTTTTTAATCTAAAGCTTAAGCTATTGTAAAAACAGATATGAGTTGTGGCACTGGGCAAGTGGGCACAGTATCCACTGTGAGCCTCACACATAAGCTGGCAGGCAGGCAACTGCTCTTCTATTACAGAAAAAAAAATATTTTTTGAAATCTAAAGCTTAAGCTATTGTAAAAAAAGATATGAGTGGTGGCACTGGGCAAGTGGGCACAGTATCCACTGTGAGCCTCACACAGAAGCTGGCAGGCAGGCAACTGCTCTTCTATTACAGTGAAAAAAAATTCTTTTTTTTTAAATCTAAAGCTTAAGCTATTGTCACAACAGATATGAGTGGTGGCACTGGGCAAGTGGGCACAGTATCCACTGTGAGCCTCACACAGAAGCTGGCAGGCAGGCAACTGCTCTTCTATTACAGTGATTTTTTTTTTTAATCTAAAGCTTAAGCTATTGTAAAAACAGATATGAGTTGTGGCACTGGGCAAGTGGGCACAGTATCCACTGTGAGCCTCACACATAAGCTGGCAGGCAGGCAACTGCTCTTCTATTACAGAAAAAAAAATATTTTTTTAAATCTAAAGCTTAAGCTATTGTAAAAAAAGATATGAGTGGTGGCACTGGGCAAGTGGGCACAGTATCCACTGTGAGCCTCACACAGAAGCTGGCAGGCAGGCAACTGCTCTTCTATTACAGTGAAAAAAAATTCTTTTTTTTTAAATCTAAAGCTTAAGCTATTGTCACAACAGATATGAGTGGTGGCACTGGGCAAGTGGGCACAGTATCCACTGTGAGCCTCACACAGAAGCTGGCAGGCAGGCAACTGCTCTTCTATTACAGTGAAAAAAAAATATTTTTTTTTAAATCTAAAGCTTAACCTATTGTAAAAACAGATATGAGTGGTGGCACTGGGCAAGTTTGCACAGTATCCACTGTGAGCCTCACACAGAAGCGTGCAGGCAGGCAACTGCTCTTCTATTACAGTGAAAAAAATATATATTTTATTTAAATCTAAAGCTTAAGCTATTGTAAAAACAGATATGAGTGGTGGCACTGGGCAAGTGGGCACAGTATCCACAGTTAGCCTCACACAGAAGCTCGCAGGCAGGCAACTGCTCTTCTATTACAGTGACATTTTTATTTATTTTTTAAATCTAAAGCTTAAGCTATTGTCACAACAGATATGAGTGGTGGCACTGGGCAAGTGGGCACAGTATCCACTGTGAGCCTCACACAGAAGCTGGCAAGCAGGCAACTGCTCTTCTATTACAGTGAAATTTTTTTATTTTTTTTAAATCTAAAGCTTAAGCTATTGTAAAAACAGATATGAGTGGTGGCACCGGGCAAGTGGGCACAGTATCCACTGTGAGCCTCACACAGAAGCTGGCAGGCAGGCAACTGCTCTTCTATTACAGTGAAAAAAAATATTTTTTTTTAAATCTAAAGGTTAAGCTATTGTAAAAACATATGAGTGGTGGCACTGGGCAAGTGGGCACAGTATCCACTGTGAGCCTCACACAGAAGCTGGCAGGCAGGCAACTGCTCTTCTATTACAGTGAAAAAAATTATTATTTTTTAAAATCTAAAGCTTAAGCTATTGTAAAAACATATATGAGTGGTGGCACCGGGCAAGTGGGCACAGTATCCACTGTGAGCCTCACACAGAAGCTGGCAGGCAGGCAACTGCTCTTCTATTACAGTGAAAAAAAATTCTTTTTTTTTTAAATCTAAAGCTTAAGCTATTGTCACAACAGATATGAGTGGTGGCACTGGGCAAGTGGGCACAGTATCCACTGTGAGCCTCAAACAGAAGCTGGCAGGCAGGCAAATGCTCTTCTATTACAGTGAAAAAAAATATTTTTTTTTAAATCTAAAGGTTAAGCTATTGTAAAAACATATGAGTGGTGGCACTGGGCAAGTGGGCACAGTATCCACTGTGAGCCTCACACAGAAGCTGGCAGGCAGGCAACTGCTCTTCTATTACAGTGAAAAAAAATATTTTTTTTAAATCTAAAGGTTAAGCTATTGTAAAAACAGATATGAGTGGTGGCACCGGGCAAGTGGGCACAGTATCCACTGTGAGCCTCACACAGAAGCTGGCAAGCAGGCAACTGCTCTTCTATTACAGTGAAAAAAAATATTTTTTTTAAATCTAAAGGTTAAGCTATTGTAAAAACATATGAGTGGTGGCACTGGGCAAGTGGGCACAGTATCCACTGTGAGCCTCACACAGAAGCTGGCAGGCAGGCAACTGCTCTTCTATTACAGTGAAAAACATTATTTTTTTTTTAAATCTAAAGCTTAAGCTATTGTAAAAACAGATATGAGTGGTGGCACCCGGCAAGTGGGCACAGTATCCACTGTGAGCCTCACACAGAAGCTGACAGGCAGGCAACTGCTCTTCTATTACAGTGAAAAAAAAATTTTTTTTTAAATCTAATGGTTAAACTATTGTAAAAACATATGAGTGGTGGCACTGGGCAAGTGGGCACAGTATCCACTGTGAGCCTCACACAGAAGCTGGCAGGCAGGCAACTGCTCTTCTATTACAGTGAAAAAAAATTCTTTTTTTTTAAATCTAAAGCTTAAGCTATTGTCACAACAGATATGAGTGGTGGCACTGGGCAAGTTGGCACAGTATCCACTGTGAGCCTCACACAGAAGCTGGCAGGCAGGCAACTGCTCTTCTATTACAGTGAAAAAAAATATTTTTTTTTAAATCTAAAGCTTAACCTATTGTAAAAACAGATATGAGTGGTGGCACTGGGCAAGTGGGCACAGTATCCACTGTGAGCCTCACAGAGAAGCTGGCAGGCAGGCAACTGCTCTTCTATTACAGTGAAAAAAAATATTTTTTTTTTAATCTAAAGCTTAACCTATTGTAAAAACAGATATGAGTGGTGGCACTGGGCAAGTTGGCACAGTATCCACTGTGAGCCTCTCACAGAAGCTGGCAGGCAGGCAACTGCTCTTCTATTACAGTGAATTTTTTTTTTAAATCTAAAGCTTAAGCTATTGTAAAAACAGATATGAGTGGTGGCACTGGGCAAGTGGGCACAGTATCCACTGTGAGCCTCACACAGAAGCTGGCAGGCAGGCAACTGCTCTTCTATTACAGTGAAAAAAAAATATTTTTTTTAAATCTAAAGCTTAAGCTATTGTAAAAACAGATATGAGTGGTGGCACCGGGCAAGTGGGCACAGTATCCACTGTGAGCCTCACACAGAAGCTGGCAGGCAGGCAACTGCTCTTCTATTACAGTGAAAAAAAAAATATTTTTTAAATCTAAAGCTTAAGCTATTGTAAAAACAGATATGAGTGGTGGCACTGGGCAAGTGGACACAGTATCCACTGTGAGCCTCACACAGAAGCTGGCAGGCAGGCAACTGCTCTTCTATTACAGTGACATATTTTTTAAATCTAAAGCTTAAGCTATTGTAAAAACAGATATGAGTGGTGGCACTGGGCAAGTGGGCACAGTATCCACTGTGAGCCTCACACAGAAGCTGGCAGGCAGGCAACTGCTCTTCTATTACAGTGAAAAAAATATATATTTTTTTAAATCTAAAGCTTAACCTATTGTAAAAACAGATATGAGTGTTGGCACTGGGCAAGTTTGCACAGTATCCACTGTGAGCCTCACACAGAAGCTGGCAGGCAGGCAACTGCTCTTCTATTACGGTGAAAAAAAATATATTTTTTTTAAATCTAAAGCTTAAGCTATTGTAAAAACAGATATGAGTGGTGGCACTGGGCAAGTGGGCACAGTATCCACAGTTAGCCTCACACAGAAGCTCGCAGGCAGGCAACTGCTCTTCTATTACAGTGACATTTTTATTTATTTTTTAAATCTAAAGCTTAAGCTATTGTCACAACAGATATGAGTGGTGGCACTGGGCAAGTGGGCACAGTATCCACTGTGAGCCTCACACAGAAGCTGGCAGGCAGGCAACTGCTCTTCTATTACAGTGAAAAAAATATTTTTTTTAAATCTAAAGGTTAAGCTATTGTAAAAACATATGAGTGGTGGCACTGGGCAAGTGGGCACAGTATCCACTGTGAGCCTCACACAGAAGCTGGCAGGCAGGCAACTGCTCTTCTATTACAGTGAAAAAAAATTCTTTTTTTTTAAATCTAAAGCTTAAGCTATTGTAAAAACAGATATGAGTGGTGGCACTGGGCAAGTGGGCACAGTATCCACAGTTAGCCTCACACCGAAGCTCGCAGGCAGGCAACTGCTCTTCTATTACAGTGAAAAAAAATTCTTTTTTTTTAAATCTAAAGCTTAAGCTATTGTAAAAACAGATATGAGTGGTGGCACTGGGCAAGTGGGCACAGTATCCACTGTGAGCCTCACACAGAAGCTGGCAGGCAGGCAACTGCTCTTCTATTACAGTGAAAAAAAATATTTTTTTTAAATCTAAAGGTTAAGCTATTGTAAAAACAGATATGAGTGGTGGCACCGGGCAAGTGGGCACAGTATCCACTGTGAGCCTCACACAGAAGCTGGCAAGCAGGCAACTGCTCTTCTATTACAGTGAAAAAAAATATTTTTTTTAAATCTAAAGGTTAAGCTATTGTAAAAACATATGAGTGGTGGCACTGGGCAAGTGGGCACAGTATCCACTGTGAGCCTCACACAGAAGCTGGCAGGCAGGCAACTGCTCTTCTATTACAGTGAAAAACATTATTTTTTTTTTAAATCTAAAGCTTAAGCTATTGTAAAAACAGATATGAGTGGTGGCACCCGGCAAGTGGGCACAGTATCCACTGTGAGCCTCACACAGAAGCTGACAGGCAGGCAACTGCTCTTCTATTACAGTGAAAAAAATTTTTTTTTTTAAATCTAATGGTTAAACTATTGTAAAAACATATGAGTGGTGGCACTGGGCAAGTGGGCACAGTATCCACTGTGAGCCTCACACAGAAGCTGGCAGGCAGGCAACTGCTCTTCTATTACAGTGAAAAAAAATTCTTTTTTTTTAAATCTAAAGCTTAAGCTATTGTCACAACAGATATGAGTGGTGGCACTGGGCAAGTTGGCACAGTATCCACTGTGAGCCTCACACAGAAGCTGGCAGGCAGGCAACTGCTCTTCTATTACAGTGAAAAAAAATATTTTTTTTTAAATCTAAAGCTTAACCTATTGTAAAAACAGATATGAGTGGTGGCACTGGGCAAGTGGGCACAGTATCCACTGTGAGCCTCACAGAGAAGCTGGCAGGCAGGCAACTGCTCTTCTATTACAGTGAAAAAAAATATTTTTTTTTTAATCTAAAGCTTAACCTATTGTAAAAACAGATATGAGTGGTGGCACTGGGCAAGTTGGCACAGTATCCACTGTGAGCCTCTCACAGAAGCTGGCAGGCAGGCAACTGCTCTTCTATTACAGTGAATTTTTTTTTTAAATCTAAAGCTTAAGCTATTGTAAAAACAGATATGAGTGGTGGCACTGGGCAAGTGGGCACAGTATCCACTGTGAGCCTCACACAGAAGCTGGCAGGCAGGCAACTGCTCTTCTATTACAGTGAAAAAAAAATATTTTTTTTAAATCTAAAGCTTAAGCTATTGTAAAAACAGATATGAGTGGTGGCACCGGGCAAGTGGGCACAGTATCCACTGTGAGCCTCACACAGAAGCTGGCAGGCAGGCAACTGCTCTTCTATTACAGTGAAAAAAAAAATATTTTTTAAATCTAAAGCTTAAGCTATTGTAAAAACAGATATGAGTGGTGGCACTGGGCAAGTGGACACAGTATCCACTGTGAGCCTCACACAGAAGCTGGCAGGCAGGCAACTGCTCTTCTATTACAGTGACATATTTTTTAAATCTAAAGCTTAAGCTATTGTAAAAACAGATATGAGTGGTGGCACTGGGCAAGTGGGCACAGTATCCACTGTGAGCCTCACACAGAAGCTGGCAGGCAGGCAACTGCTCTTCTATTACAGTGAAAAAAAATATATTTTTTTAAATCTAAAGCTTAACCTATTGTAAAAACAGATATGAGTGTTGGCACTGGGCAAGTTTGCACAGTATCCACTGTGAGCCTCACACAGAAGCTGGCAGGCAGGCAACTGCTCTTCTATTACGGTGAAAAAAAATATATTTTTTTTAAATCTAAAGCTTAAGCTATTGTAAAAACAGATATGAGTGGTGGCACTGGGCAAGTGGGCACAGTATCCACAGTTAGCCTCACACAGAAGCTCGCAGGCAGGCAACTGCTCTTCTATTACAGTGACATTTTTATTTATTTTTTAAATCTAAAGCTTAAGCTATTGTCACAACAGATATGAGTGGTGGCACTGGGCAAGTGGGCACAGTATCCACTGTGAGCCTCACACAGAAGCTGGCAGGCAGGCAACTGCTCTTCTATTACAGTGAAAAAAATATTTTTTTTAAATCTAAAGGTTAAGCTATTGTAAAAACATATGAGTGGTGGCACTGGGCAAGTGGGCACAGTATCCACTGTGAGCCTCACACAGAAGCTGGCAGGCAGGCAACTGCTCTTCTATTACAGTGAAAAAAAATTCTTTTTTTTTAAATCTAAAGCTTAAGCTATTGTCACAACAGATATGAGTGGTGGCACTGGGCAAGTGGGCACAGTATCCACTGTGAGCCTCACACAGAAGCTGGCAGGCAGGCAACTGCTCTTCTATTACAGTGAAAAAAAAATTTTTTTTTTTAAATCTAAAGCTTAACCTATTGTAAAAACAGATATGAGTGGTGGCACTGGGCAAGTGGGCACAGTATCCACTGTGAGCCTCACAGAGAAGCTGGCAGGCAGGCAACTGCTCTTCTATTACAGTGAAAAAATATATATTTTTTTAATCTAAAGCTTAAGCTATTGTAAAAACATATGAGTGGTGGCACTGGGCAAGTGGGCACAGTATCCACTGTGAGCCTCACACAGAAGCTGGCAGGCAGGCAACTGCTCTTCTATTACAGTGAAAAAAAATATTTTTTTTAAAATATAAAGCTTAAGCTATTGTCACAACAGATATGAGTGGTGGCACTGGGCAAGTGGGCACAGTATCCACTGTGAGCCTCACACAGAAGCTGGCAGGCAGGCAACTGCTCTTCTATTACAGTGATTTTTTTTTTTAATCTAAAGCTTAAGCTATTGTAAAAACAGATATGAGTTGTGGCACTGGGCAAGTGGGCACAGTATCCACTGTGAGCCTCACACATAAGCTGGCAGGCAGGCAACTGCTCTTCTATTACAGAAAAAAAATATTTTTTGAAATCTAAAGCTTAAGCTATTGTAAAAAAAGATATGAGTGGTGGCACTGGGCAAGTGGGCACAGTATCCACTGTGAGCCTCACACAGAAGCTGGCAGGCAGGCAACTGCTCTTCTATTACAGTGAAAAAAAATTCTTTTTTTTTAAATCTAAAGCTTAAGCTATTGTCACAACAGATATGAGTGGTGGCACTGGGCAAGTGGGCACAGTATCCACTGTGAGCCTCACACAGAAGCTGGCAGGCAGGCAACTGCTCTTCTATTACAGTGAAAAAAAAATATTTTTTTTTAAATCTAAAGCTTAACCTATTGTAAAAACAGATATGAGTGGTGGCACTGGGCAAGTTTGCACAGTATCCACTGTGAGCCTCACACAGAAGCGTGCAGGCAGGCAACTGCTCTTCTATTACAGTGAAAAAAATATATATTTTATTTAAATCTAAAGCTTAAGCTATTGTAAAAACAGATATGAGTGGTGGCACTGGGCAAGTGGGCACAGTATCCACAGTTAGCCTCACACAGAAGCTCACAGGCAGGCAACTGCTCTTCTATTACAGTGACATTTTTATTTATTTTTTAAATCTAAAGCTTAAGCTATTGTCACAACAGATATGAGTGGTGGCACTGGGCAAGTGGGCACAGTATCCACTGTGAGCCTCACACAGAAGCTGGCAAGCAGGCAACTGCTCTTCTATTACAGTGAAATTTTTTTATTTTTTTTAAATCTAAAGCTTAAGCTATTGTAAAAACAGATATGAGTGGTGGCACCGGGCAAGTGGGCACAGTATCCACTGTGAGCCTCACACAGAAGCTGGCAGGCAGGCAACTGCTCTTCTATTACAGTGAAAAAAAAATATTTTTTTTTAAATCTAAAGGTTAAGCTATTGTAAAAACATATGAGTGGTGGCACTGGGCAAGTGGGCACAGTATCCACTGTGAGCCTCACACAGAAGCTGGCAGGCAGGCAACTGCTCTTCTATTACAGTGAAAAAAATTATTTTTTAAAATCTAAAGCTTAAGCTATTGTAAAAACATATATGAGTGGTGGCACCGGGCAAGTGGGCACAGTATCCACTGTGAGCCTCACACAGAAGCTGGCAGGCAGGCAACTGCTCTTCTATTACAGTGAAAAAAAATTCTTTTTTTTTTAAATCTAAAGCTTAAGCTATTGTCACAACAGATATGAGTGGTGGCACTGGGCAAGTGGGCACAGTATCCACTGTGAGCCTCAAACAGAAGCTGGCAGGCAGGCAAATGCTCTTCTATTACAGTGAAAAAAAATATTTTTTTTTAAATCTATAGGTTAAGCTATTGTAAAAACATATGAGTGGTGGCACTGGGCAAGTGGGCACAGTATCCACTGTGAGCCTCACACAGAAGCTGGCAGGCAGGCAACTGCTCTTCTATTACAGTGAAAAAAAATATTTTTTTTAAATCTAAAGGTTAAGCTATTGTAAAAACAGATATGAGTGGTGGCACCGGGCAAGTGGGCACAGTATCCACTGTGAGCCTCACAGAGAAGCTGGCAGGCAGGCAACTGCTCTTCTATTACAGTGAAAAAATATATATTTTTTTAATCTAAAGCTTAAGCTATTGTAAAAACATATGAGTGGTGGCACTGGGCAAGTGGGCACAGTATCCACTGTGAGCCTCACACAGAAGCTGGCAGGCAGGCAACTGCTCTTCTATTACAGTGAAAAAAAATATTTTTTTTAAAATATAAAGCTTAAGCTATTGTCACAACAGATATGAGTGGTGGCACTGGGCAAGTGGGCACAGTATCCACTGTGAGCCTCACACAGAAGCTGGCAGGCAGGCAACTGCTCTTCTATTACAGTGATTTTTTTTTTTAATCTAAAGCTTAAGCTATTGTAAAAACAGATATGAGTTGTGGCACTGGGCAAGTGGGCACAGTATCCACTGTGAGCCTCACACATAAGCTGGCAGGCAGGCAACTGCTCTTCTATTACAGAAAAAAAAATATTTTTTGAAATCTAAAGCTTAAGCTATTGTAAAAAAAGATATGAGTGGTGGCACTGGGCAAGTGGGCACAGTATCCACTGTGAGCCTCACACAGAAGCTGGCAGGCAGGCAACTGCTCTTCTATTACAGTGAAAAAAAATTATTTTTTTTTAAATCTAAAGCTTAAGCTATTGTCACAACAGATATGAGTGGTGGCACTGGGCAAGTGGGCACAGTATCCACTGTGAGCCTCACACAGAAGCTGGCAGGCAGGCAACTGCTCTTCTATTACAGTGAAAAAAAAATATTTTTTTTTAAATCTAAAGCTTAACCTATTGTAAAAACAGATATGAGTGGTGGCACTGGGCAAGTTTGCACAGTATCCACTGTGAGCCTCACACAGAAGCTGGCAGGCAGGCAACTGCTCTTCTATTACAGTGAAAAAAAATATTTTTTTTAAATCTAAAGGTTAAGCTATTGTAAAAACAGATATGAGTGGTGGCACCGGGCAAGTGGGCACAGTATCCACTGTGAGCCTCACACAGAAGCTGGCAAGCAGGCAACTGCTCTTCTATTACAGTGAAAAAAAATATTTTTTTTAAATCTAAAGGTTAAGCTATTGTAAAAACATATGAGTGGTGGCACTGGGCAAGTGGGCACAGTATCCACTGTGAGCCTCACACAGAAGCTGGCAGGCAGGCAACTGCTCTTCTATTACAGTGAAAAACATTATTTTTTTTTTAAATCTAAAGCTTAAGCTATTGTAAAAACAGATATGAGTGGTGGCACCCGGCAAGTGGGCACAGTATCCACTGTGAGCCTCACACAGAAGCTGACAGGCAGGCAACTGCTCTTCTATTACAGTGAAAAAAAATTTTTTTTTTAAATCTAATGGTTAAACTATTGTAAAAACATATGAGTGGTGGCACTGGGCAAGTGGGCACAGTATCCACTGTGAGCCTCACACAGAAGCTGGCAGGCAGGCAACTGCTCTTCTATTACAGTGAAAAAAAATTCTTTTTTTTTAAATCTAAAGCTTAAGCTATTGTCACAACAGATATGAGTGGTGGCACTGGGCAAGTGTGCACAGTATCCACTGTGAGCCTCACACAGAAGCTGGCAGGCAGGCAACTGCTCTTCTATTACAGTGAAAAAAAATGTTTTTTTTTAAATCTAAAGCTTAACCTATTGTAAAAACAGATATGAGTGGTGGCACTGGGCAAGTGGGCACAGTATCCACTGTGAGCCTCACAGAGAAGCTGGCAGGCAGGCAACTGCTCTTCTATTACAGTGAAAAAAAATATTTTTTTTTTAATCTAAAGCTTAACCTATTGTAAAAACAGATATGAGTGGTGGCACTGGGCAAGTTGGCACAGTATCCACTGTGAGCCTCTCACAGAAGCTGGCAGGCAGGCAACTGCTCTTCTATTACAGTGAATTTTTTTTTTAAATCTAAAGCTTAAGCTATTGTAAAAACAGATATGAGTGGTGGCACTGGGCAAGTGGGCACAGTATCCACTGTGAGCCTCACACAGAAGCTGGCAGGCAGGCAACTGCTCTTCTATTACAGTGAAAAAAAAATATTTTTTTTAAATCTAAAGCTTAAGCTATTGTAAAAACAGATATGAGTGGTGGCACCGGGCAAGTGGGCACAGTATCCACTGTGAGCCTCACACAGAAGCTGGCAGGCAGGCAACTGCTCTTCTATTACAGTGAAAAAAAAAATATTTTTTAAATCTAAAGCTTAAGCTATTGTAAAAACAGATATGAGTGGTGGCACTGGGCAAGTGGACACAGTATCCACTGTGAGCCTCACACAGAAGCTGGCAGGCAGGCAACTGCTCTTCTATTACAGTGACATATTTTTTAAATCTAAAGCTTAAGCTATTGTAAAAACAGATATGAGTGGTGGCACTGGGCAAGTGGGCACAGTATCCACTGTGAGCCTCACACAGAAGCTGGCAGGCAGGCAACTGCTCTTCTATTACAGTGAAAAAAAAAATATATTTTTTTAAATCTAAAGCTTAACCTATTGTAAAAACAGATATGAGTGTTGGCACTGGGCAAGTTTGCACAGTATCCACTGTGAGCCTCACACAGAAGCTGGCAGGCAGGCAACTGCTCTTCTATTACGGTGAAAAAAAATATATTTTTTTTAAATCTAAAGCTTAAGCTATTGTAAAAACAGATATGAGTGGTGGCACTGGGCAAGTGGGCACAGTATCCACAGTTAGCCTCACACAGAAGCTCGCAGGCAGGCAACTGCTCTTCTATTACAGTGACATTTTTATTTATTTTTTAAATCTAAAGCTTAAGCTATTGTCACAACAGATATGAGTGGTGGCACTGGGCAAGTGGGCACAGTATCCACTGTGAGCCTCACACAGAAGCTGGCAGGCAGGCAACTGCTCTTCTATTACAGTGAAAAAAATATTTTTTTTAAATCTAAAGGTTAAGCTATTGTAAAAACATATGAGTGGTGGCACTGGGCAAGTGGGCACAGTATCCACTGTGAGCCTCACACAGAAGCTGGCAGGCAGGCAACTGCTCTTCTATTACAGTGAAAAAAAATTCTTTTTTTTTAAATCTAAAGCTTAAGCTATTGTCACAACAGATATGAGTGGTGGCACTGGGCAAGTGGGCACAGTATCCACTGTGAGCCTCACACAGAAGCTGGCAGGCAGGCAACTGCTCTTCTATTACAGTGAAAAAAATTTTTTTTTTTTTAAATCTAAAGCTTAACCTATTGTAAAAACAGATATGAGTGGTGGCACTGGGCAAGTGGGCACAGTATCCACTGTGAGCCTCACAGAGAAGCTGGCAGGCAGGCAACTGCTCTTCTATTACAGTGAAAAAATATATATTTTTTTAATCTAAAGCTTAAGCTATTGTAAAAACATATGAGTGGTGGCACTGGGCAAGTGGGCACAGTATCCACTGTGAGCCTCACACAGAAGCTGGCAGGCAGGCAACTGCTCTTCTATTACAGTGAAAAAAAATATTTTTTTTAAAATATAAAGCTTAAGCTATTGTCACAACAGATATGAGTGGTGGCACTGGGCAAGTGGGCACAGTATCCACTGTGAGCCTCACACAGAAGCTGGCAGGCAGGCAACTGCTCTTCTATTACAGTGATTTTTTTTTTTAATCTAAAGCTTAAGCTATTGTAAAAACAGATATGAGTTGTGGCACTGGGCAAGTGGGCACAGTATCCACTGTGAGCCTCACACATAAGCTGGCAGGCAGGCAACTGCTCTTCTATTACAGAAAAAAAATATTTTTTGAAATCTAAAGCTTAAGCTATTGTAAAAAAAGATATGAGTGGTGGCACTGGGCAAGTGGGCACAGTATCCACTGTGAGCCTCACACAGAAGCTGGCAGGCAGGCAACTGCTCTTCTATTACAGTGAAAAAAAATTCTTTTTTTTTAAATCTAAAGCTTAAGCTATTGTCACAACAGATATGAGTGGTGGCACTGGGCAAGTGGGCACAGTATCCACTGTGAGCCTCACACAGAAGCTGGCAGGCAGGCAACTGCTCTTCTATTACAGTGAAAAAAAAATATTTTTTTTTAAATCTAAAGCTTAACCTATTGTAAAAACAGATATGAGTGGTGGCACTGGGCAAGTTTGCACAGTATCCACTGTGAGCCTCACACAGAAGCGTGCAGGCAGGCAACTGCTCTTCTATTACAGTGAAAAAAATATATATTTTATTTAAATCTAAAGCTTAAGCTATTGTAAAAACAGATATGAGTGGTGGCACTGGGCAAGTGGGCACAGTATCCACAGTTAGCCTCACACAGAAGCTCGCAGGCAGGCAACTGCTCTTCTATTACAGTGACATTTTTATTTATTTTTTAAATCTAAAGCTTAAGCTATTGTCACAACAGATATGAGTGGTGGCACTGGGCAAGTGGGCACAGTATCCACTGTGAGCCTCACACAGAAGCTGGCAAGCAGGCAACTGCTCTTCTATTACAGTGAAATTTTTTTATTTTTTTTAAATCTAAAGCTTAAGCTATTGTAAAAACAGATATGAGTGGTGGCACCGGGCAAGTGGGCACAGTATCCACTGTGAGCCTCACACAGAAGCTGGCAGGCAGGCAACTGCTCTTCTATTACAGTGAAAAAAAAATATTTTTTTTTAAATCTAAAGGTTAAGCTATTGTAAAAACATATGAGTGGTGGCACTGGGCAAGTGGGCACAGTATCCACTGTGAGCCTCACACAGAAGCTGGCAGGCAGGCAACTGCTCTTCTATTACAGTGAAAAAAATTATTATTTTTTAAAATCTAAAGCTTAAGCTATTGTAAAAACATATATGAGTGGTGGCACCGGGCAAGTGGGCACAGTATCCACTGTGAGCCTCACACAGAAGCTGGCAGGCAGGCAACTGCTCTTCTATTACAGTGAAAAAAAATTCTTTTTTTTTTAAATCTAAAGCTTAAGCTATTGTCACAACAGATATGAGTGGTGGCACTGGGCAAGTGGGCACAGTATCCACTGTGAGCCTCAAACAGAAGCTGGCAGGCAGGCAAATGCTCTTCTATTACAGTGAAAAAAAATATTTTTTTTTAAATCTAAAGGTTAAGCTATTGTAAAAACATATGAGTGGTGGCACTGGGCAAGTGGGCACAGTATCCACTGTGAGCCTCACACAGAAGCTGGCAGGCAGGCAACTGCTCTTCTATTACAGTGAAAAAAAATATTTTTTTTAAATCTAAAGGTTAAGCTATTGTAAAAACAGATATGAGTGGTGGCACCGGGCAAGTGGGCACAGTATCCACTGTGAGCCTCACACAGAAGCTGGCAAGCAGGCAACTGCTCTTCTATTACAGTGAAAAAAAATATTTTTTTTTAAATCTAAAGGTTAAGCTATTGTAAAAACATATGAGTGGTGGCACTGGGCAAGTGGGCACAGTATCCACTGTGAGCCTCACACAGAAGCTGGCAGGCAGGCAACTGCTCTTCTATTACAGTGAAAAACATTATTTTTTTTTTAAATCTAAAGCTTAAGCTATTGTAAAAACAGATATGAGTGGTGGCACCCGGCAAGTGGGCACAGTATCCACTGTGAGCCTCACACAGAAGCTGACAGGCAGGCAACTGCTCTTCTATTACAGTGAAAAAAAATTTTTTTTTTAAATCTAATGGTTAAACTATTGTAAAAACATATGAGTGGTGGCACTGGGCAAGTGGGCACAGTATCCACTGTGAGCCTCACACAGAAGCTGGCAGGCAGGCAACTGCTCTTCTATTACAGTGAAAAAAAATATATTTTTTTTAAATCTAAAGCTTAAGCTATTGTAAAAACAGATATGAGTGGTGGCACCGGGCAAGTGGGCACAGTATCCACTGTGAGCCTCACACAGAAGCTGGCAGGCAGGCAACTGCTCTTCTATTACAGTGAAAAAAAATATATTTTTTTTAAATCTAAAGCTTAAGCTATTGTCACAACAGATATGAGTGGTGGCACTGGGCAAGTGGGCACAGTATCCACTGTGAGCCTCACACAGAAGCTGGCAGGCAGGCAACTGCTCTTCTATTACAGTGAAAAAAATATTTTTTTTTAAATCTAAAGGTTAAGCTATTGTAAAAACATATGAGTGGTGGCACTGGGCAAGTGGGCACAGTATCCACTGTGAGCCTCACAGAGAAGCTGGCAGGCAGGCAACTGCTCTTCTATTACAGTGAAAAAAAATATTTTTTTTAAATCTAAAGCTTAAGCTATTGTAAAAACATATGAGTGGTGGCACTGGGCAAGTGGGCACAGTATCCACTGTGAGCCTCACACAGAAGCTGGCAGGCAGGCAACTGCTCTTCTATTACAGTGAAAAAAAATATTTTTTTTAAATCTAAAGGTTAAGCTATTGTAAAAACATATGAGTGGTGGCACTGGGCAAGTGGGCACAGTATCCACTGTGAGCCTCACACAGAAGCTGGCAGGCAGGCAACTGCTCTTCTATTACAGTGAAAAAAAAATATTTTTTTAAATCTAAAGCTTAAGCTATTGTAAAAACAGATATGAGTGGTGGCACTGGGCAAGTGGGCACATTATCCACTGTGAGCCTCACACAGAAGCTGGCAGGCAGGCAACTGCTCTTCAATTACAGTGAAAAAAATATATATATTTTTTAAATCTAAAGCTTAAGCTATTGTAAAAACATATGAGTGGTGGCACTGGGCAAGTGGGCACAGTATCCACTGTGAGCCTCACACAGAAGCTGGCAGGCAGGCAACTGCTCTTCTATTACAGTGAAAAAAAAATATTTTTTTAAATCTAAAGCTTAAGCTATTGTAAAAACAGATATGAGTGGTGGCACTGGGCAAGTGGGCACATTATCCACTGTGAGCCTCACACAGAAGCTGGCAGGCAGGCAACTGCTCTTCTATTACAGTGAAAAAAAATATATTTTTTTTAAATCTAAAGCTTAAGCTATTGTAAAAACAGATATGAGTGGTGGCACTGGGCAAGTGGGCACAGTATCCACAGTTAGCCTCACACAGAAGCTCGCAGGCAGGCAACTGCTCTTCTATTACAGTGACATTTTTATTTATTTTTTAAATCTAAAGCTTAAGCTATTGTCACAACAGATATGAGTGGTGGCACTGGGCAAGTGGGCACAGTATCCACTGTGAGCCTCACACAGAAGCTGGCAGGCAGGCAACTGCTCTTCTATTACAGTGAAAAAAAATTCTTTTTTTTTAAATCTAAAGCTTAAGCTATTGTCACAACAGATATGAGTGGTGGCACTGGGCAAGTGGGCACAGTATCCACTGTGAGCCTCACACAGAAGCTGGCAGGCAGGCAACTGCTCTTCTATTACAGTGAAAAAAAAATATTTTTTTTTAAATCTAAAGCTTAACCTATTGTAAAAACAGATATGAGTGGTGGCACTGGGCAAGTTTGCACAGTATCCACTGTGAGCCTCACACAGAAGCGTGCAGGCAGGCAACTGCTCTTCTATTACAGTGAAAAAAATATATATTTTATTTAAATCTAAAGCTTAAGCTATTGTAAAAACAGATATGAGTGGTGGCACTGGGCAAGTGGGCACAGTATCCACAGTTAGCCTCACACAGAAGCTCGCAGGCAGGCAACTGCTCTTCTATTACAGTGACATTTTTATTTATTTTTTAAATCTAAAGCTTAAGCTATTGTCACAACAGATATGAGTGGTGGCACTGGGCAAGTGGGCACAGTATCCACTGTGAGCCTCACACAGAAGCTGGCAAGCAGGCAACTGCTCTTCTATTACAGTGAAATTTTTTTATTTTTTTTAAATCTAAAGCTTAAGCTATTGTAAAAACAGATATGAGTGGTGGCACCGGGCAAGTGGGCACAGTATCCACTGTGAGCCTCACACAGAAGCTGGCAGGCAGGCAACTGCTCTTCTATTACAGTGAAAAAAAAATATTTTTTTTTAAATCTAAAGGTTAAGCTATTGTAAAAACATATGAGTGGTGGCACTGGGCAAGTGGGCACAGTATCCACTGTGAGCCTCACACAGAAGCTGGCAGGCAGGCAACTGCTCTTCTATTACAGTGAAAAAAATTATTATTTTTTAAAATCTAAAGCTTAAGCTATTGTAAAAACATATATGAGTGGTGGCACCGGGCAAGTGGGCACAGTATCCACTGTGAGCCTCACACAGAAGCTGGCAGGCAGGCAACTGCTCTTCTATTACAGTGAAAAAAAATTCTTTTTTTTTTAAATCTAAAGCTTAAGCTATTGTCACAACAGATATGAGTGGTGGCACTGGGCAAGTGGGCACAGTATCCACTGTGAGCCTCAAACAGAAGCTGGCAGGCAGGCAAATGCTCTTCTATTACAGTGAAAAAAAATATTTTTTTTTAAATCTAAAGGTTAAGCTATTGTAAAAACATATGAGTGGTGGCACTGGGCAAGTGGGCACAGTATCCACTGTGAGCCTCACACAGAAGCTGGCAGGCAGGCAACTGCTCTTCTATTACAGTGAAAAAAAATATTTTTTTTAAATCTAAAGGTTAAGCTATTGTAAAAACAGATATGAGTGGTGGCACCGGGCAAGTGGGCACAGTATCCACTGTGAGCCTCACACAGAAGCTGGCAAGCAGGCAACTGCTCTTCTATTACAGTGAAAAAAAATATTTTTTTTAAATCTAAAGGTTAAGCTATTGTAAAAACATATGAGTGGTGGCACTGGGCAAGTGGGCACAGTATCCACTGTGAGCCTCACACAGAAGCTGGCAGGCAGGCAACTGCTCTTCTATTACAGTGAAAAACATTATTTTTTTTTTAAATCTAAAGCTTAAGCTATTGTAAAAACAGATATGAGTGGTGGCACCCGGCAAGTGGGCACAGTATCCACTGTGAGCCTCACACAGAAGCTGACAGGCAGGCAACTGCTCTTCTATTACAGTGAAAAAATTTTTTTTTTTTAAATCTAATGGTTAAACTATTGTAAAAACATATGAGTGGTGGCACTGGGCAAGTGGGCACAGTATCCACTGTGAGCCTCACACAGAAGCTGGCAGGCAGGCAACTGCTCTTCTATTACAGTGAAAAAAAATATATTTTTTTTAAATCTAAAGCTTAAGCTATTGTAAAAACAGATATGAGTGGTGGCACCGGGCAAGTGGGCACAGTATCCACTGTGAGCCTCACACAGAAGCTGGCAGGCAGGCAACTGCTCTTCTATTACAGTGAAAAAAAATATATTTTTTTTAAATCTAAAGCTTAAGCTATTGTCACAACAGATATGAGTGGTGGCACTGGGCAAGTGGGCACAGTATCCACTGTGAGCCTCACACAGAAGCTGGCAGGCAGGCAACTGCTCTTCTATTACAGTGAAAAAAATATTTTTTTTTAAATCTAAAGGTTAAGCTATTGTAAAAACATATGAGTGGTGGCACTGGGCAAGTGGGCACAGTATCCACTGTGAGCCTCACAGAGAAGCTGGCAGGCAGGCAACTGCTCTTCTATTACAGTGAAAAAAAATATTTTTTTTAAATCTAAAGCTTAAGCTATTGTAAAAACATATGAGTGGTGGCACTGGGCAAGTGGGCACAGTATCCACTGTGAGCCTCACACAGAAGCTGGCAGGCAGGCAACTGCTCTTCAATTACAGTGAAAAAAATATATATATTTTTTAAATCTAAAGCTTAAGCTATTGTAAAAACATATGAGTGGTGGCACTGGGCAAGTGGGCACAGTATCCACTGTGAGCCTCACACAGAAGCTGGCAGGCAGGCAACTGCTCTTCTATTACAGTGAAAAAAAAATATTTTTTTAAATCTAAAGCTTAAGCTATTGTAAAAACAGATATGAGTGGTGGCACTGGGCAAGTGGGCACATTATCCACTGTGAGCCTCACACAGAAGCTGGCAGGCAGGCAACTGCTCTTCTATTACAGTGAAAAAAAAATATATTTTTTTTAAATCTAAAGCTTAAGCTATTGTAAAAACAGATATGAGTGGTGGCACTGGGCAAGTGGGCACAGTATCCACAGTTAGCCTCACACAGAAGCTCGCAGGCAGGCAACTGCTCTTCTATTACAGTGACATTTTTATTTATTTTTTAAATCTAAAGCTTAAGCTATTGTCACAACAGATATGAGTGGTGGCACTGGGCAAGTGGGCACAGTATTCACTGTGAGCCTCACACAGAAGCTGGCAGGCAGGCAACTGCTCTTCTATTACAGTGAAATTTTTTTATTTTTTTAAAATCTAAAGCTTAAGCTATTGTAAAAACAGATATGAGTGGTGGCACCGGGCAAGTGGGCACAGTATCCACTGTGAGCCTCACACAGAAGCTGGCAGGCAGGCAACTGCTCTTCTATTACAGTGAAAAAAAATATTTTTTTTAAATCTAAAGGTTAAGCTATTGTAAAAACATATGAGTGGTGGCACTGGGCAAGTGGGCACAGTATCCACTGTGAGCCTCACACAGAAGCTGGCAGGCAGGCAACTGCTCTTCTATTACAGTGAAAAAAAATGTTTTTTTTTTAAATCTTAAGCTTAAGCTATTGTAAAAACAGATATGAGTGGTGGCACCGGGCAAGTGGGCACAGTATCCACTGTGAGCCTCACACAGAAGCTGGCAGGCAGGCAACTGCTCTTCTATTACAGTGAAAAAAAATTCTTTTTTTTTAAATCTAAAGCTTAAGCTATTGTCACAACAGATATGAGTGGTGGCACTGGGCAAGTTGGCACAGTATCCACTGTGAGCCTCACACAGAAGCTGGCAGGCAGGCAACTGCTCTTCTATTACAGTGAAAAAAAATATTTTTTTTTAAATCTAAAGCTTAACCTATTGTAAAAACAGATATGAGTGGTGGCACTGGGCAAGTGGGCACAGTATCCACTGTGAGCCTCACAGAGAAGCTGGCAGGCAGGCAACTGCTCTTCTATTACAGTGAAAAAAAATATTTTTTTTTAAATCTAAAGCTTAACCTATTGTAAAAACAGATATGAGTGGTGGCACTGGGCAAGTGGGCACAGTATCCACTGTGAGCCTCACAGAGAAGCTGGCAGGCAGGCAACTGCTCTTCTATTCCAGTGAAAAAAAATATTTTTTTTTTAATCTAAAGCTTAACCTATTGTAAAAACAGATATGAGTGGTGGCACTGGGCAAGTTGGCACAGTATCCACTGTGAGCCTCTCACAGAAGCTGGCAGGCAGGCAACTGCTCTTCTATTACAGTGAATTTTTTTTTTAAATCTAAAGCTTAAGCTATTGTAAAAACAGATATGAGTGGTGGCACTGGGCAAGTGGGCACAGTATCCACTGTGAGCCTCACACAGAAGCTGGCAGGCAGGCAACTGCTCTTCTATTACAGTGAAAAAAAAATATTTTTTTTAAATCTAAAGCTTAAGCTATTGTAAAAACAGATATGAGTGGTGGCACCGGGCAAGTGGGCACAGTATCCACTGTGAGCCTCACACAGAAGCTGGCAGGCAGGCAACTGCTCTTCTATTACAGTGAAAAAAAAAATATTTTTTAAATCTAAAGCTTAAGCTATTGTAAAAACAGATATGAGTGGTGGCACTGGGCAAGTGGACACAGTATCCACTGTGAGCCTCACACAGAAGCTGGCAGGCAGGCAACGTTCTTCTATTACAGTGAATTTTTTTTTAAATCTAAAGCTTAAGCTATTGTAAAAACAGATATGAGTGGTGGCACTGGGCAAGTGGGCACAGTATCCACTGTGAGCCTCACACAGAAGCTGGCAGGCAGGCAACTGCTCTTCTATTACAGTGAAAAAAAAATATTTTTTTTAAATCTAAAGCTTAAGCTATTGTAAAAACAGATATGAGTGGTGGCACTGGGCAAGTGGGCACAGTATCCACTGTGAACCTCACACAGAAGCTGGCAGGCAGGCAACTGCAATTACATTACACAGAAAAAAAAAAAGCAGCCTGATGTTCTAGTCCAAAAAAGGGCTTTTTGGGGTGCTGTCCTTACAGCAGAGATCAGATGAGTCCTTCAGGATTGTAGTGGACACTGAATACTCTAGCCTAGCTATCAATTTCCCTATCTAATCAGCAGCAGCTAAACTTTCCCTCCTCTCACTAAGCATGCAGCTTCAGAATGAATCGAAAATGGATGCTGGGAGGTAGGTTGGAGGGTGTGGAAGGGAGGGAGTGCTGCTGATTGGCTGGAATGTGTCTGCTGACCGAGAGGCACAGGGTCAAAGTTTGCCCAATGATGACAAATAGGGGACGGATCGAACCGTGCATGTGTCCACCCGCCGCGGCGAACGCGAACACGCTAAGTTCGGTACATCACTATTTAGGAGGTAAAACACACATAAAATACTGCCATCCACGATTAATCTTGTATTCATATGAATCTCCTTGTTCGGTACTTTGAACCTACCGAACAGGAGGCTGATTAGCCTTCCCGTTCGGGAGTTACGGAGCCATGGAGGTCTCAGCGGCGTTCGGGTAATCGAGTGTCCGATTTGAGTTCCAGACACTCGACGACCAAACACCGCTGAGATTTTCGTGCATAAGATGGCCGCCGCCACGTGTTCGTATACCGAACGGCGGCCACTCAGATACATCACTAAAGCACCGATTAACCTGCGGTTAGAGAAGTGTGAACGCTTAATAAGGTACACACTTCTCTCTGGGGTGGTCTATTGGTTCGGTAGTTTACATTGGTATGGAGTACGGACGGAAACTACCGAACAATCATACAAATCCCACATACATTTTAACCATAGAAACAGAAACAACACACAAATTGCAATATTATTACAGTCTTTTAGGACAGCCCTGGTACCATCTGCTACATTGACTAATACAGTAAAACCACGTGTGAAAACAAGAGAAACCGGTAACAATATGTAATATTGTAGTGAACCACAATGTATTTATTGTATATTAGCAATGTATTAGTAAACATACAGAGTGGAAGTAAGCCAATATCCCCGGAAGCAAAAATTGCCTTCTTTCCACATCTTGGCGCTGATTCCACATTGCGTCAGGCCCAAGATGGTGATCAAGGACCTGTCAGGGTACCTGAGGTCTCTACCTCTGAGAGAGGTGGAGACTTAGAGGTTTATCCATCCGGACGTGCCATTTCTCCCGTTCCTCGCGGTCTTTCCAGTCACTTATACAACGACCGCGAGGAATCCACGTCCTTTTCTAACAGGACGCTCGATACGTGACGTCATGACGCCAATCATGAGCGACCTGCCAATCAAGTGTCCGACACCCTATCGGTACTTGTTAGAGGCGTGGTTGCTTTCCGGAGCCAGGGTATTTAAGCTTACTTCTCCCTTCAGCTCATTGCCCTGTCGTGGTTCTAGCTTGTCTAGTCACTCAGTGCTCTGGTATTCTAGTTTGCTCTTTTGGTTTTGACTCGGCTTGTTGTACTACCTTGCTTATCTCTGTTATCCCTTGACCCGGCTTGTCCTCTCGCTTATCTGTCTTCTCGTTTCCTTGACCTCGGCTTGTCTTTGACCATTCTCTATTACTCTCGGTACGTTAGTCCGGCCATTCTAAGGTCCGGTATACGTACCTTTCCACTCTTTGTACTCTGCGTGTTGGATCCCTGTCCCGATCCTGACATTACGACAGGGCCAATGGATCCTGCAGGTACAAACAGTCAGCTTGGTTCTTCTGATCCCAGGTTTGACGCCATGGAGCACAGGATGGATCAGATGGCGCTAGCACTACAGGCATTATTGTCCCGTGCTAGTAACCCACCTGAGGAGACGCGTACTCCTTCTATTTCTCCTGCAGGCTCAGGTCTAGAGGTAGCCACTGTAGGTGCTTCTTCTCGTATTACTCCACCAGTACGTTATGGTGGGTCACCAGAGAAGTGTCGTGGCTTTCTAAACCAGATTAGCATCCACTTCGAATTACAACCCCGCTCTTATCCTACAGATAGAGCGAAGGTTGGATTTGTTATCACCTTGCTCATTGAGAAAGCCCTGAGATGGGCCAATCCTTTATGGGAGAATGATAATCCATTAGTCTATAATTATAATGCCTTTGTAGCTGCTTTTAGAAGAACTTTTGACCCTCCTGGTAGAAAGGTCAATGCAGCAAGATTACTGTTGCGCCTTAGACAGGACAGTCGAACACTTGTGGATTATGCACTAGAGTTCAGGTCCTTGGCGGCAGAAGTTAAGTGGAACGAACAGGCTTATATAGATGTGTTTCTGAATGGATTATCAGATGTAATTCTTGACGAGGTCGCTACTAGAGAACTTCCTGAGAGTTTGGAGGATTTAATTTCTTTTATATCTCGTATTGATGAACGCCTAAGAGAGAGGCAGAACACTCGAGATAGGACCCGTAGACCCTCCTTTAAACTAGCTCCTACCTTTCAAAGTTCTGAGCTCGAGTCCTTACGTTTTCCTGAACCTATGCAGATAGGTAATACTCATCTCACAGAGGAAGAGAGACAGTACAGGAGAAGGGAGGGTTTATGTATGTACTGTGGAGTCAGAGGTCATTTACGCCTAAATTGTCCTAATCGTTCGGGAAACGCTCGCACCTAAGTTTCTCTAGAGGACAGGCCTTGGGTGTTTCTATTTTGTCCTCTATTCACAACTACAAAGAGCACAGGCTTCTGTTACCCGTTTCTTTAACTTGGGAGAAGGGAGTAGTAGAGACCATGGCACTAATCGATTCTGGAGCTGCTGAGAGCTTTATTGACCAGGTTTTTGTTGCCAAGCATGCTATCCCATCCCAGTTAAGGGAGACACCACTGGCTGTTGAAGCCATCGATGGCAGACCGTTACTTGAGCCTGTTATTTTCCGTGAAACCATACCGGTTAACTTAACTGTTGGCGTCCTACATAGAGAGGACATATCCTTACTGCTCATTTCTTCTCCGTCTATTCCCATAGTCCTGGGGTACTCCTGGTTGAGGAGACATAACCCTATCATTAATTGGGAGTCAGGGGAGATAGTCTCGTGGGGACAGAATTGTCAAGAGAGATGTGTGCGGAAGGTCTCACCTCTCTGCTCAGCCAACACCTCGGCTAACTCTGTCTACCCTACAGAGACACAAATACCGTCTCAGTACTTAGATTTAAAGGCAGTATTTGATAAAAAGAAAGCCGATACCTTACCCCCACACAGGTCCTTTGATTGCAAAATTAACCTACTCCCTGGTACCATGCCGCCCAGGGGTCATGTATACCCGTTATCTACAAAAGAGAACTCAGTTCTGGAGGAGTATATTCATGAAAATTTAGACAAGGGATTCATTAGGAGATCCTCCTCTCCTGCCGGGGCTGGATTTTTTTTTGTTAAAAAGAAGGATGGTTCTTTAAGACCTTGTATTGATTATCGAGGTCTGAATAAGATAACCATTAGAAATGCCTATCCGATTCCCTTGATTACTGAACTTTTTGATCGTTTAAAGGGTTCTACTATTTTCACCAAGTTAGATCTCAGAGGGGCATACAACTTGGTGAGAATCCAGCAGGGACACGAGTGGATGACGGCGTTCAATACTCGATATGGTCACTATGAATATACAGTAATGCCTTTTGGGTTATGCAATGCTCCAGCTGTATTTCAGGATCTGATAAACGAGGTTCTTAGGGAATTTCAGCAGGAGTGCGTCATTGTATACCTAGATGATATACTCATACATTCTAGTGAGATCGAGACTCATCACAAACAAGTCAGGAGGGTTTTGCACAAACTTCTCCAACATGGCTTGTACTGCAAGTTGGAGAAATGTAGCTTTGATCAAGCCCAAGTAAATTTCCTTGGTTATGTGATCTCGGGGGAAGGATTTAAGATGGATCCAGATAAGCTCCAGTCCATTCTAGAGTGGCCTTTACCCAAGGGTCTTAAAGCTGTCCAGAGATTTATTGGTTTTTCTAATTATTATAGGCGCTTTATTAAGGGTTACTCTTCAATTATCGCGCCTATCACCAACATGACCAAACAGGGGGCTGATACTAAGAATTGGACTACTGAAGCTCTCCTTGCTTTCAAAACTCTCAAGGAGCTTTTCGCTTCCGCTCCAATTTTAGTACACCCTAACACTTCCCTGCCTTTCCTACTTGAGGTAGACGCCTCAGAGACAGGTATAGGTGCTGTCCTATCTCAAAGGTTAGGCGTTGATAAACCATTACATCCATGTGGATTTTTTTCTAAAAAATTGTCTGGTGCTGAAAGCAGATATGACATTGGTGACAGAGAATTACTAGCGGTTATCAAGGCTTTAAAAGAATGGAGACATTTATTGGAAGGGACGTTACATCCTGTTACCATTTTAACAGACCACAAGAATTTGTCATATATTGGAGAGGCTAAGCGATTGTCCTCCAGGCAGGCTCGTTGGTCGTTATTTCTTACCCATTTCAATTACGTTCTCACTTACAGACCTGGTTCGAAAAATTCTAAAGCTGATGCTCTATCTCGCCAATATGAACCTTCTGTTTCAGCTGAACCGCTTCTGTCCTCCATTGTACCCAAATGCAATATTATTGCTAATACTAGTCTCAAAATCCATTCTCCGTTACTTGACCAGATCATGAAGTCACAACACTTGGCACCCAGACACACTCCTGAGGGAAGAAACTTTGTCCTTCCGGAACTCCAACTGGAGCTCTTACAATGTTTCCACGAAAGTAAAGTAGCTGGCCATCCTGGCATTCGCAAGACATATGCTCTGATCTCCAAGGATTTCTGGTGGCCTTCCTTACGAAAGGATATTAAAGAGTTCATCGCAGCTTGTGAGACTTGTGCCAAGACTAAACAACCTCATACTTCTCCATGTGGTCTGTTACACCCCTTGGACATTCCAGAAAAACCTTGGTCCTGTTTGTCCATAGACTTTATCGTAGATTTGCCTGCTTCCAAGAGACAGACTGTTATTCTCACAGTAGTGGATAGATTCACTAAAATGGCCCATTTCGTGCCATTACCCAAACTCCCGACTTCTCCTGAATTGGCAGAGATTTTTGCGAGAGAAATTTTTCGCTTACATGGTATTCCTTCAGAGATTGTTTCTGATAGAGGCTCTCAATTTGTCTCGCGATTCTGGAGATCCTTCTGTTCTCAATTAGGCATCAAATTGAACGTCTCCTCTGCCTATCACCCTCAGTCTAACGGAGCTGCTGAACGTACCAATCAAAAGATTGAACAATATCTACGCTGCTTTGTTTCCGAACACCAGGACGATTGGGTCGGTTTGATTCCTTGGGCAGAGTTCGCACACAATAAACTTGTTTGTGATTCCACTCGTTCTAGCCCCTTCTTCATGAACTATGGCTTTCATCCTTCTATTTTTCCTTCGGTCTCCTCTTCTCAGGGAGTACCGTCGGTCGATGATCATGTCGCCAATCTGAAGAAGTTGTGGGATCAGACTCGTCAAATTCTTCTGCATAATTCTGCGTTGGTGAAAAAACACGCTGATAAGCGCAGAAGGGCGGCTCCTGTTTTTGTTCCTGGGGATAGGGTGTGGCTGAGTACTAGGAACATTCATTTAAAAGTTCCATCCATGAAATTTGCTCCTCGTTACATAGGTCCTTACAGGATCCTCACTCGTATCAACCCGGTTGCGTATCGCCTAGCTCTGCCACCTGCTTTACGCATCCCGAACTCCTTTCATGTGTCCTTGTTGAAGCCATTAATCTGCAACAGATTCTCCTCTAAGGTTTCTTCTCCTCGTCCTGTTCAGGTGGAGGGTCGGGAGGAGTACGAGGTCAGCTCCATCATTGATTCAAGAATCTCAAGGGGCAAGTTGCAGTATCTGGTCAACTGGTCGGGCCCTGCCTATGTCCATATCCTTAACCCCTTAAGGACCAAACTTCTGGAATAAAAGGGAATCATGACATGTCACACATGTCATGTGTCCTTAAGGGGTTTAAACGTGAAGTGCAACTTGCTGAACTATGCAGTTTCTCATAGCTCCACTGGAATGTATCAAGCTAGGAAATGCCTTCTAAGCTATATTGTAGTATATATGTCCACCTTGCCAGGGCTTTTAACTGTCCATTCTTTAAATTGCCTGCTTGTTGTGACCTTCTTAACTGTAAGATAACTACTATAAAAGAGATGGTAGGTGGTAGGTGTGACCGAGCTCCTGCACTCTGACCAAGTACCTCCATCCAGTCCGCTTCCTATCCACTTGCAGGGACCCTGGAATGCTTCAGCCCCAGTCACTGAAGCTTGAGGGACCCTGCAACCAGCAAACAGGTCCGAAGATTGTCACTGGGATCCCTACAAGTATCCTTTATTTTTCTCGGGACTAGTCCATATGATTAAGATTGCTGTGACAACTCAATAAAAATACAAACAGTCAAATAATAGCAGACAACATACAACAATTTATTATAACATAATGACATATTTATAAAGGGGTGGGGAAGACAATAATTAACAGAAAATATCTCTCTTGCCTGCAGAATTAGCAACATGCAAGTCTACCTGAATACACAAATTAACTAGCCTTGCTATTCAGGTAGTGCAAATTGCTGTTGTTACCAACAGAGGGCACTACACAGGCTCCATAGCCAAATCCACCAAGTTGGTAGCAATCATCAGCAGTACAGGAGAGCAGGCAAAACAGTATACACACACATTATAAACAATGACATTACACACACCCTGCACCTATAATGAGTACAGGGTGACTAAAACATAAGAAAAGTCCAGCAACCTACATAAATAGTCTGTCTGAAGGTCCAGGTGATGGTGACTACTGTCACAATTCTCCCCCCCCCAAAGGTAGAATAACAAGGTGCCAGTAACTACGTGAAAAGAGTACAGAAGGATCAGCACTTAAAAACTTAACTTAAGGCAGCACACCTAAAGGATAGGGCTCCCTCACAGGCCCTATAGGTATATAGGTATAAGTAAGGAGAGAAAGGTGGCGCCAGAGAGATAATATATAAAATGAAATCTAAGCAAGTAGTAATATAGAAATAAACAATGACATATAATACAGAGAGAGAACAATAAAAATAATATATACATATATATATATATATAGGAAACATGGGGGGATGGTTGCACTCACCTAAACATGCTTAAATGGGGTGCTGCTGGGGGCCATATTATACAATAAATACACAAGATCCAGCGCACTCTCCTATCTACTAAACAGCAACTTCAATGTTGACAGATTTTATTAGTTTGTAAAAGTTTTTTTTTTTTTTTTTTAAAACACCTAATCTAGGCAAAAAAATGGGGATTTAGTTACATTATATGATCATACATTGTGGCAGGCTTATGCAATGTATGATCATATAATGTAACTAAATCCCCATTTTTTTGCCTAGATTAGGTGTTTAAAAAAAAAAAAAAAAAAAAAAAAAAACCTTTACAAACTAATAAAATCTGTCAACATTGAAGTTGCTGTTTAGTAGATAGGAGAGTGCGCTGGATCTTGTGTATTTATCATATATATATATATATATATATATATATATATATATATATATATATATACACAAAACAGTCCAAAAAGAGTCCAGTAAAACCTTTGGATGAGGGAACAATCACAGTTCTATCTGAGGTAGAGACATCTATAGAGTAGTGGGATCGAGGTGTTTGTGGGATCCGTATGAAAGAGAAAATCTAATAGTGCAATAAAACCCAAATACAGTTGCAAGAAAAAGTATGTGAACCCTTTGGAATGATATGGATTTCTGCACAAACTGGTCATAAAATGTGATCTGATCATCATCTAAGTCACAACAATATACAATCACAGTCTGCGTAAACTAATAACACACAAAGAATGAAATGTTGCCATGTTTTTATTGAACACACCATGTAAACATTCACAGTGCAGGTAGAAAAAGTATGTGAACCATGAGACTAATGACATCTCCAAGAGCTAATTGGAGTGAGATCAGCTTGTTGTGACTTAGATGACGATCAGATCACATTTTATGACCAATTTGTGCAGAAATCCATATCATTCCAAAGGGTTCACATACTTTTTCTTGCAACTGTAGGTAGCAGACAATAAAAGAGGTCTATATGGTCCTACTTGCGTTTTTGAGAGCTAAAAATTTGCTCTAGTATAAACCTCATATAGTGGTATAATCACCACCATGGGATGCGTGAGGGAGTGTTGTAAGCAGATATCTCGTCAGATGGGGACCATATGTAATATAAAAAACAACAATAGTGCTCACTGTGATAAAACCAGGAGAGTGTATAAAAATACCAAATGGTTACTCACATTTAATTGGGCAGACGCACTGCTCAATGATAGGGCTCAAGTGGTATAATCCCCACCAATGATGCTTTGGAGTAGTATCTCTCTGGAACAAGTACAACTCAGATGCCAGGGAGTAAAATAATAAAAATGGTAAAAAAAAGATAAAATGGCTAACTCACTACAAAGAAAGTGGCCAAAATACCTTTATTAAAATACAGTTAGTTAAAATTTACACAACGCATTTCTCCCCTTAGGGTTTTCTCAAGTGGATAAAAACATGTACCTGACAATGGCTCTATATAAGCCTCAGATTACTTAATTTGGCGCCAAAATGACATCATGGTCACATTACTTTTTTTTTTTAAATAAATTTATTATAGAGCATGTATTAGCCATGTTAGGGAGGGCAATAAATCTTGTGTGACAACACTAGGTATTGTATGGACTTATTGGAATAGGCATTCAAACACAAACAAACTAGCGTTCTAATGGCGTTAGATGCGGAAAAGGCATTTGACCGCCTCAATTGGAACTATATGGTAAGCACATTATCAGCGTTCAATTTTTCCCAACCTTTTTTTACAAGCATAAAGGCCCTTTATACATCACCATCAGCTAAAGTCTTCAATACAGGTTTCACATCACGTAGCTTCCCTATCACAAATGGTACCAGACAAGGCTGCCCACTGTCACCTCTAATTCTTATCTTATGTCTGGAACCGTTAGTAAAAATAATACAGAGAGACCCCTTACTTCCGGGCCTGCAAACACCCGCTGGCGAAAAGAAAATCGCACTATTTGCAGACAATGTCATGTTATTTCTCAACAACCCGACACACTCCATTCCTCACCTTTTAGACACCTTGTTAATGTATGGTAATGTATCATATTATAAGAATAACATTAAGAAAACACAAATTCTTCCCATCCATCTGGATTTAGGGACAATCAATGATTTAAAAACATGATACCCTTTTGAGTGGCGCAAAACCTCGATATCCTATTTGGGGGTAAAAATACCCTGTTCCCACAAGCAAATTATTCAGGAAAATCATGAAACAGTTTTAACCAATATTTTGAAACAAACAGACTCGTGGGCTATGGTAAATACGTCCTGGTTAGGAAGGGTCAATTCCATTAAAATGATGGTGATGCCTAATATATTGTACCTATTCAGAACACTACCGATTGCTCTTCCGAATGCTCTTTTAAAAAGATTCCAAATAGCCATTAATGCCCATGTTTGGAAAAAAAAAACAAGAATTTTGTTTCAATCACTTTGGTACCCTATAAACAAGGGAGGCCTTAACATTCCCAATATAAGGAACTATTACAAGGCGACAATTTTGGCTCAAGGCCTAGACATTATTACAAACAGGTCCAATCCAGTATGGCTTAACTTGGAAGCAGAGTGTGGGAACACTCGATCTTTATCTGATAACCTTTGGTCTATGAAAATCCCAACGTCATCGACTATGCTAACAACCACCAGATTTTTACTGAAATCTTGGTTATCGGGGAGCTCAGTGTTATGCCCTCAATCAGAATTACTGTTTGTAGCACCACTACAAGCCCTCTCAGCTATCTCACCAGATTTGCCAATACACCACTGGGTGTCAAGGGGACTAACTCATGTACACTCATTGTTCACACGTACGGGATTGATCCCCTTCCCAGATCTTCAACAAGCCTTCAACTTAACTACACGAGATTTGTTTTTATATTTACGGGTGAAACATCTCTTACAATCCAGATCAATAGAGTATATCAACCCCTCCTCACTAGGTACTGTAGGACGTATATGCTACACTTTTAAAACGAATCCAACCTCCTCAAAATTCCTATCACTCTGTTATCTACTACTATCACTGAACAGGAATATTGACAAATTGCCTTACATGCTCCGCTGGGAAGAGGAATTGGGTACCAATTTCTGTAGTTCTAACTGGGAAAAAGCCATTCGGTTTACCAAACAATCCTCTAAGTGCGTTACCCATTGGGAAGCATACTTCAAAGTACTAATGAGATGGTATATGACCCCGGACAGACTTAGCAACATCTATCCGGATGTATCTATGCTCTGTTGGAGATGTAACAACCAGAAAGGCACGTTGTAACAATCTTCAAAATTATTGGCTTCAAATTCAACGCCTCATTGCATCAGTAAGTGGCCAAACAATATCGCTCTCACCAGCAAACTACATTCTCCATCTAATTCCAGACCTGGGTACACTCAGGGGCGGACTGAGAGAGTCCTGGGCCCTAGGGCAAAATTAGGACCTGGGCCCCCTCCAGATAGATATATATATATATATATATATATATATATATATATACTGTTGTAGATGTACCTTGTATTTGCATGTAAAGTGAATGTATGTTTCTGTGTATATTCACTGTAAGTGAATATATGTATGTCTTGTGTGAGGTGTTTGGATATTAGGATTCAAAATGTATTTGATTGTATGTGCATGTAAAGTGAATGTATGTTTCTGTGTATACTTACTGTAAGTCGTGTTGGGATATTAGGATTCAAAATATATTTGATTGTATGTGCATGTGAAGTGAATGTATGTTTCTGTGTATATTTACTGTAAGTGAATATATGAAGGCCTTTGAATCCTCATATCCTAACACGAAATACAGAGTATCTATGAAGGGACACTATTGGCACCCAGATCACTTCCGCTCATTGAAGTGGAGTAGGTACAGTGTCCCAGGTCCCTCAACCCTGTAAAGGAGGGGGGCACTTTAGGAAGCTATAGTGCTAGGGAAAAAAACATTTTTTTTTCCTGGCACTATAGTTTCCCTTTAAGTAGATAAAAACTGTGGGGTGTTGTAGTGGGTGCAGGGGACATGGGGCTGCCGTGGGGGCAGGGGAATAAAGGCTGAAGTGGGTGCTGGGGCATAGAAACTGTAGTGGTTATAGGGGCTGTAGTGGGGGCAGAGGCTGTATTGGGTATAGAGGCTATAGTGGGGGCAGCGAATAATAGGGGCTATAGTGGGGGTAATGGGAAATAGTTACTATAGAGGGGGCAGGGAGTAATAGAAGCTATAGTGGGGACAAGGGGTAATAGAAGCTACAGTGGAGACAAGGGGTAATAGAAGCTACAGGGGGTTTGCTGGGGCTAGAGGGGCAGCATGGGTTAGGGGGACAGCAGGGGTCTGCTGGGGCTAGAGGGTCGGCAGGGGGTCTGCTGGTGCAGCAGAGGGTAGAGGGGCTGTGGTGGGTATAGGGGTTGTAGTAGGTAGAAGGGCCGCAGGGGTAAGGGCTGCTGGGGGTAGAGGAGTAGCAGGGTGTAGGGGGCAGCAGGGAGTAGGAGGCCAGCAGGGAGTAAGTGGGTAGAGGGGCAGAAGGGGGTAGGGGGGCCAGCAGGAGGTAGGGGTCCAGCAGGAGGTAGGGTGGCCAGCACCAGGTAAGGGGTCCAGCAGGGAGTAGAGGGGCTGTAAGGGGTAGGGGCTGTGGTGGGTATAGGGGTTGTAGTAGGTAGAAGGGCTGTAGGGGTAAGGGCTGCTGGGGGTATAGGAGCAGCAGGGGGTTGAGGGGCAGCGGGGAGTATAGGAGCAGCAGGGGGTTGAGGGGGAAGCGGGGAGTATAGGAGCAGCAGGGGGTTGAGGGGCAGCGGGGAGTAGAGGGGCAGCGGGGAGTAGGCTGGCAGCAGGGACTAGGGTGGCAGCAGGGAGTAAGTGGGTAGAGGGGCAGAAGGAGGTAGGGGTGCCAGCAGGGGGTAGGGGGCAGCCAGCAGGGAGTAGGGGAGCCAGCAGGGGGTAAGGGGGCCAGCAGGTAGTAGGGGGCAAAGGGGCAGCAGGGGGTAGACGGGTAGCAGGGAGTAGGGGGCCCAGCATGAGGTAGAGGGGCAGCAGGGGGCAACAGGGAGTAGGGGGGCCAGCATGAGGTGGAGGGGCAGCAGGAGGCAGCAGAGGGTAGAGGGGCTGCTTGAGTAGATGAGTAGCAGGGGGTAGAGGGGCAGCAGGGGATAGGAGGGCCAGCAGGAGCTAGAGGGGCAGCAGGGAGTATGGGGCAAAGGGGCAGTAGAGGGTATAGGGGCTGTAGGGGTAGGGGCTGTGGTAGGTATAGAAGGTCTGCTGGGGGTAGAGGAGAAGCAGGGGGTAGAGGAGAAGCAGGGGGTAGAGGGGCAGCAGGAGGTAGAGGGGCGGGGGGCAGCAGAGGGTAGAGGGGAAGTATGGGGTGAGGAGCAGCAGGGGGACAGCAGAGGGTCTACTGGGGGTAGAGGGGCAGTAGGGAGTCAGCAGGAGGTAGAGGGGTGGGGGCAGCAGGAGGTAGAGGGATGGGGGCAGTAGGGGGTAGAGGGGCAGCAGGGGGACAGCAGAGGGTCTACTGGGGGTAGAGGGGCAGTAGGGAGGCAGCAGGAGGTAGAGGGGTGGGGCAGCAGGGGGTAGAGGGGCAGTATGGGGTGAGGAGCAGCAGGGGGACAGCAGAGGGTCTACTGGGGGTAGAGGGGCAGCAGGGAGTAGGGGGCAAAGGGGCAGCAAAGGGTAGAGGGGCTGTTGGGGTAGGGGGGCTGTAGGGGTAGGGGCTGTGGTGGATGTAGGGGCAGTAGTGGTAGAAGGAAGAGGAGCTGCTGGGGGAAGAGGAGCCTTATCTTTGGCCAGAGGGGTTAATCCGTCTCCCAGCAGCACTGGAGCATGCTGTCTCTCCCTGAAGTGCTGCCTCTAAAACAGATCAGGCAGCTCCGCACGGCTCCCTGACCTTTTGACACATGATGTAATTTCCTCTATCAGGAGACGCACGGAGCTGCCTGATCAGCACTACATACAGCTCTCCTGCTCCGCTCACCAGTCAGGCACAGTCAGAGACAGCATAGTGGGTCTTTAGGAGGGCCCTTTAGCTGTCTCTGACTGTGCCTGCCCGAACAAGGGGGAAATTAGCTTTGTAACAGGGGCCCGCGGAGGGCCGTGCGGGCCCCTGACTTACTGACTGCACGCTGGCTGGCTGGGGAGATTGTTTAACTCCCCAGCCCAGCTATTACTTTACTGCATGGCAGGCAGGCGGGCCCCCTAGAGCCTCGGGCCCTCGGTCCATGACCGATTTGCCCGAGTGTTCAGTCCGCCCCTGGGTACACTCCCCTCACGAGCAGTGGTACTAAACATCCTCTTGGCGGCAAAGACCAGTATTGCCGCTCACTGGAAAAGCACCGTCTGTCCCACCATACAGGAGGTAATTAAACGGGTCAACAGCACCTATATGCATGAAAAAGAATGGGCAAAGAGAGGTGATATGCTGAAATTCCTTAACTTATTGAAAGATTGGGATACCAATGTGAACACCAACTAAGAACACCAACCTGTCTGTATTACAAAGTATAGTACACACTGATCTCTCCCCCCCTATGTTTACCCCCTCATTTTCCTTTATCTCCGTCCCCTCTTGCATCCACCGTTATTTAATTAAGATGGTTCCAAACCTACACGACCCTCACGAGGGTTGGTTCAATATCAAGCATGGCAGAGATTTTAGGCCCCCACGTTAAGCTGAACGACAGATGCACAGTGGATGGAATATGTACAGCTAATTTATGTACAGATATTTTATGTTATAAATGCACTGTGTTACTTTCCCACCAGCAACTGCGGGTCATTCTACCTGGACAAGAGCATGTATACTGATTATTCTTTACACAAATGCTTACCACTGCTTTTATTATTTTTATTGCCGACTCTAATGTGTCATTATGTTCTTATGTTCTCAATGTGCGAAACTGTGTGCGCTCACTTTTTACGCACTTTAAACATGATTCCTTTAGTTGGTTGAGTGTATAGACTATTATGTGACCTTAATTGAACCATGTATTATTCTGTATAATTCTGTGACATTGGATGCATTTGGTACCTCTGTAATCCCCTCCCCTTTTCCTTTCTGTACCCCATGGATACTTTTGTTTGCTAAATCTTCAATGAAAATAAGACATTGAAAAAAAAAAAAACTTCTGTGAGTCATATTAGGAATGGCAATAAAAAAGAGTGGAAGGAGGGGAGCAGCCATATTGGGAGGGGAAAGGGAGAAAGGGTAACTAGATCAATCTAATAGAAAAAGAGCGAGTGATGGGAAGAAAGTGTAATAAATAGCAGCTGATAACAATAATAAACAACAAAAGGGAATAGTAAATTAGTTGGGTATAGCAATAAAGGACATGCGGAATAAACCACAAAACACACACACACACACATATATATATATATATATATATATATATATGTGTGTGTGTGTGTGTGTGTTTTGTGGTTTATTCCGCATGTCCTTTATTGCTATACCCAACTAATTTACTATTCCCTTTTGTTCTTTATATATATATACATGAATGAATAAACCATAAATGTGACAAATAGCAAGTGCAAATGCGGTTACTTAGACCAGGATTTTGTAGCATACATTTTATGATGTTAGTATAAGATTATAATAAAAAAAAATATAAAGGGTCACAGTAAATTGCAAATGCCACAGAAAAATTGCAGAAAGTATGATTACAAATAATAGAAATAATGGAAAATAGTAATGAATAAAATAAAAGATAAAAGCTGTAATAAAACAAAAATAAAAATGGATATGAAGAAATGCAGAAAACTAAAAACATCAAAATCAGCATTTAGTCCTTCAGGGGCAAGGGTTCGTAACCCTTTAAGGACCAAACTTCTGGAATAAAGGGGAATCATGACCTGTCACACATGTCATGTGTCCTTAAAGGGTTAAAAAAGAATACCCAGGATATTTCCTTTTTTTTTTTTTTTTTACATTTGACAATTTTTATTTTGTTTGTGCGGTTAGGGGTACAGAAAAGAAGAGGGAGGGGCAGGGGGGGAAAGGTAAACAGATTTCATCCATGCACATTAACAACTCGAATACAGTCGGCAATGAATATTTAAGTAGTGTACACTGCACTTATTTACCACAGAACAGATTACTACATCCTTCATGGGACAGAGTGTTCTGGTTGTACCTACGACACATTCCCGTATAGGATCTAACAGGATGGCTCTAATCTTTGCTCTCTAGTTCCTCACTTCTGACCGCTGCTTCCAACTTATTTGTGAGGTGCGTTCACACTTATGAATTCTATATACACAGTAGTATTGGTAGGTTACATATACTTCATGTATCACCCGATCTCCATGAGTTCCACATGTCCCATGCTGCTTGGGCGGTGTTCGCTGGTGGGAACAGTGTTTTGAAGCCTGTTTCAAACGAGCATTGTGTATCTAAATCTGCAATGACTAGTTGCACACTAGGGGTGGCTGTTTGTTTCCAATGTTGTGCGATTAAGCGTTGCGCTGTTAAAATGATATGCTGCAGGAGTTTTTGTGTGGCCCTGGGCAGTCCTCTCGGGAGGTCAGTTATCAACATCTGCCGGGGCTCGAAGGGAATAACGCAACTAGTTGTTGCTTGAGCAAGCTTATGAACCCCCGCCCAGAAGGTCTGGATGTGGGGGCACGACCACTAGACATGCAGGACAGTGCCCTCAGCCCCATTGCAGCGCCAGCACCTATTGGAAGTGTTAGGAAAAATCTTGTGCAGCCTGCACGGTACCATGTACCATCTATAAATTGTTTTGTAAAGTTGTTCTAGGTGTGTGGATGATTTGATCAGGAATCGAGGCAATCGGAATATGCGTTCCCAATCTTTGCTCAAGAGGGAGCAGTTCAGGTCTGATTCCCACCGTAGTGCTATTTTTGAGGCAGCAAAGGGCAGGTGGCGTGACAGTAGTCTGTAACACATGGAGATCGGTTTACACGTAGTGGGGAGCAATCCCTTAATAAGCATCTGTTCCCATGCATTTGGAATTACGGGCAATAGGTTGGGCACCGCATCTCTACGGTAGTGTTTGGTCAACAATGATCGTAACTGGATATAGGAGTAGTATGACGTAGGAGGCAGTGAGTGCCGGTTTTGCAGCTCTTCAAAGCTGAGCAGTTTGCCCTGTTCGTACAGGTGCGTCAGGTGAGTGACACCCCGGACGTGCCACGGCGTGGCGTGGAATGTGGGAATGCAATATGTGAAGGACATGATCAGTGTTGCCAGTGATAAGCCATTGTGGCCGCTAAGTTGTGTCGCGTGTTTGTCCCAGAGCCTTAGAAGTAGCCCAATCGAGTGAGGTGCTAGGGGCCATTGCGGTCTAGATTTTTTTGGTATCCATACTACGTTGGTTAAAGTGTGTGGGGCCACCAGCTCTCGTTCTAGTTGTACCCACTGTGGGGGTGGTGTTTGGAGGAAATCTGGGAGGGCAGTGGCTATGATAGTTGCACAGTAATACGTATGTTTGTTAGGCAGCGCCATTCCCCCATCTCGTCTAGGTGCATTTAGCAAGGCTTGTGTCACTCTGGGTTTGCCCACTTTCCACACAAATTGGTTTATATCTGATTGGACCGTTTTAAAAAAGGATCTGGGGAGTTCTAGTGGTAGGTTACGAAACAGGTAGAGTAGTCTAGGGAGGATTGACATTTTGATCGTTATGACCCTTTCCGTCCAAGACAGATATAGTGGTGACCATTTTTTAAGTAAGTTACGGCAGCTGTTCCATACCGGCACATAGTTTGCAGCGAACAGAGCAGGGTGGGCTCTCGTGTATGTAATCCCCAGGTACGTGATAGTATCAGTTCTCCATTCGAACGTGTAGTCCCGCTGAAGTTGTTTGGTTAGGGTGGTTGGTAGTGATATGCCTAGTGCCTGGGTTTTGGACGTGTTGAGGGAGTAGTAGGACACCCCCATATTCCTTTATCAGCCTCATAACTACGGGGAGTGTGGTACCTGGATGTGTTAGATAAAGTAAAATGTCATCCGCAAAAGCTCCTACTTTGACCTCTTTGTGACAGATCTTAATTCCTTGGATATCATCATTAGATCTGATCCCCTCTAACAATGGTTCTAAAGCCAAAACGTACAATAACGGGGAGAGCGGGCACCCCTGCCTCGTACCATTGGTTATCTGGAAAGAGGAAACCCGACTGGAGTACTTGTGCTGAGGGTCTCGCATAGCAAACTTGAGATGGGACCCCATAGGCCTCCAGCACCCCCTGAAGAAAGGGCCAGCCAAGGCGGTCAAATGCCTTTTCGGCATCTAGTGGCATCTCTGGCCCCCCCTAAGCCGCTGGAGGACCACTGATAGCTTTCGGGTGTTATCCAGTGTTATCTTCCTCTCACGAAGCCAGTTTGGTCATCGTTGATAAGGGAGGGCAGCAAAGGGGCAAACAGGTTTGCCAAGATTTTTGCATACAGCTTAGCGTCCGTATTGAGTAGGGAGATGGGACGGAAATTTTTGCAGTTGTCAGTCGATTTACCGGGTTTTGGCAGAGTCACTATAGTGGCCCGCAGCATATCCGGCGGCAGTGCCCCCCTCTCCATCGCCTGGTGGAAGGTTTCCAGCAGGTGTGGTGCCAAGGTCAAGGCGTACTTTTTATAGCAGAGATTGGAGAACCCATCCGCTCCAGGGGACTTGCCATTAGGCAACTCCCTGATAGTGTCTAAGATCTCCGTCACTGTGAGGGGGCGCGTCAGGGTATCTATTTGGCCTCGTGAGAGTTGGGGTAGTTTAATGCGGTCAAGAAATTGTTTCACTTCAGTTTCAGTGGGGGTGTGTGTATTAGGGTCGTCTTTCAAATTATACAGTCTGGAATAGAAGATGGCGAACGTGTCACTAATCTCTTGGGGCCCTAGCTTTTTTGTCCCGTCTTCCCCCAGTATGTGCGCTATTCTATTAGTGGACAGTTTGTCCCGCAGTCCCGCAGTCCTAGCAGCACGCTAGGTACTTGTTAGCTTTGCCACCGGAGTGGTAGTTAATCGCTCTCAATCTATTTAGTAAGTACGCAGTTTTCGCTGCGTTCAATGTATGTAGTTTTCGGTAGGCTTGTTGAAGTTCCGCAGCAAGTTTCCTGGTGGGGTTGGCTTTGTTCCTATCTGTTAGTTCTGCAATTTGTTCGTGGCATCAGAGAAATTCTCCCTGTCTCTGTCTTTTCAAGTATGCTGATCTCTTAATGAATAGGCCTCGAACGACCGCCTTATGGGCTAGCCAAACCGAGGTTTCTGATACCTCTCCCCCGCTATTCAGTCGGAAGTAGTGGTCTAATTCGTTTTTTACTAGGTCAGCAAAGGAATCGTCAGAGAGTAGCGACTCATTGAGTTTCCAGGTCCCTTGCCCCCGGAATTGGAACGTGTCATGTAGTGTAATGTAGACTGGGCAATGATCTGACCAAGCAAATGATCCAATTTTACATTCCGCCATTTGGGCCAGGGATCTGCTGTCTAGTAGGAACGCGTCTATGCGGGAATAAGTATTATGCACCGCGGAGTGAAACGTATAGTCCCTCTCCATGGGATGTGAGATCCTCCATCCGTCATACAGGCCATATTTGGAGATCAGGGTGGTGAGGCTTTTGCACGTCTTGGTCAGGCGTCTACCCCTATTACGGGATGGCGCAGCTGATGTGTCCAATTGTGGTGATTGGATGAAGTTAAAATCCCCACACAGGATTAGGCCTCCCTGACGGTAGTCCTCCACTATTTGGAGAAGTTTGGTTAGGAAGTTTGTCGAGTCGGTGTTGGGGAAGTAGGCTGTGACCAGGGTGTATTGCGTCGCATTAAAAAGGCCCACTAATATAATGAACCTCCCTTGTGGGTCAATGTACTGTCTCTGGACGTCCAGAGCTATGTCCCTGCTGATTAGAATTGACACCCCTTTCGTCTTGTTAGCAGCTTTAGCATGGAATTGATTAGGGTATTGTTTATCAAATAACTTTGGTTCCATGGGTGACTTAAAATGGGTTTCCTGGATACACGCTATATCTATATGTTGGTGTTGTAGCGTCTGAAGTAATAGGCTTCTTTTATTCAGGGAATTAAGTCCCTTCACGTTATAGGAGACTATTTTCATAACAGAGTGTTAGATATCGGGCAGGTGATGACTCATGAGTCCCATATTCATAAAGCGTATGGTAATGTGAGGTGTTTAGTGTGCGGTACCTAATATTGCTCAGCTTTGTAGTGGCAGGTCTGTTGGGGATCGCAACGGTGCAGTAGATTGAAATCCAACTTGGTGAGGGGGGGGGGTGAAGATAACAGAGAAAAACATTTAGAAACAAGTTACAAAGAGCTCAAATCTCTTGAGCTATATCGTGCCTAGTTATACTGGGCACAGGTGGTGGGTCACGTGGCTATCGGTCGTTCTAGGGGAGTGGGGAGTCACGCGTAGGAGGTAAGAAATTGGGAGTATCTCGTTGGTACGGGGTGGTAGAGACCTCGCTACATGAGGCACAACCAATATGCATCAGTGCCTTGCCCTGTCTATGCTTAAGTAACAGGGACAGGGGTGTCTTGGAGTGTATCTGCTAATGGGCAGCGCCTATTCTAGCCATCAACTACAAGTTGTTGCGGTCATTATGTACGTCAGATAGTGCGCACAACAATAAGCATTACACATACATATCCCCTTTTCACTGAAGGTCGTGGGACCAAGTGAAACAGTGAGCAATGGGACAACATATAAACAATATTGGAACAGTTAATGAGGTATTGGTCTAGCGATCATGCAGCATATACTCAGCCTTCACGTTAGGCCCTGGACCAGTCTGCCGACAGTCTCGGTATTTTTGTAACAGGTTGCACAGGTACGTCCGGTCCAGGGAGCCCCCAGTCCGCCAGCTTCTTCAAGCCTTCTTCCACAGAATTGATGGGGTGGTTGGAGTTGTCGTGGTGGACAATAAGCTTTGCTGGGAAGCCTCACCGGTACGGAACCTCCTGCGCCCTCAGTGTGGTAGTGATAGTGGCCAGCAATTTGCGAAATTGGAGTGTGTGCGCTGATAAATCCGCAAAGATGTTCAGGTTCCCATATTGAGAGGGTATATTATCTTTCCTAGCTGCTTTGACAATCTTCTCTTTGACGTGGAAAAAATGCACCCTGGTTATTACATCTCTGGCTGTTGAGGTAGGGTGGTGCTGGGGTCTCCTGAGTCGGTGTGTTCTATCTAGAACCACTTGATCTGGGTGAACTTCTGGAATCAGTTCCAGGAAAAAAGCCTGGAGATAGTTGTGCAGGGCTTCATTTGTGACCGATTCAGGGATACCCCTGATGCGTAGATTATTTCTCCTGGATCTATCTTCCAAGTCAGCAATTTTCAGATTTTGTTCACGGAGAAGTTGTTGCACACGGTGTAGCTGGTCAGCCATGTTATTGTGCGCAGAGGCATGCTTGCTGATTGCGTTCTCCATGTGAGACGTGCGTAGGCCCAGGTCTTGTATGTCCCTTTTAAGTTCGCCGGCTAGCGTTTTTATTTGCCCTGCAATGGTGCCCTGTATCTGCAGGGTGAAATCCGCCATGAAGGACTTCATTGTGGTAATTGTAAGGGGGCTATCCGCTAGTATTGAGGTGGGTGAGGAGGGAGGGGATGGAGAATCCTCCCTGAATCCGTGGCCGCTGCCATCTTGGATTTCTTCACGGCCGTCGCGGTGTTTGGTGTTTACGGCTTTAGCCATAAAAAAGGTTGCTTTATCCGCTTTCGCCGGTTTCTTGGCGGAGCGGTGAGACATCGTTTCGGTCCCTGCAGGTTTTTGTACCGAAGTATGGTATGTAGCCCGGTTATTTTTCCTCCTTTAGCATGTATCTCCTCGGAGCTCTAGAGGAACACGTCCATGCGGCACGGGTGTTAGGCCACGCCCCCGGATATTTCCTTTTTTAACCCCCAAAAATTTCTAAAATCACCACCCCTCCATGGAATCTTGCATTTTTGGATGCCAGTACATTTAAGACATTTTGGGTTTTTGTCATGTTGGATGAAGTGTTTTGAAATTGAGTGATTAGGATAGCCTTTAATGATATTCCGACAATGTTCTTCCAGTCTATTTTGAGGCATCTTGGTGTCATCCTTACATATTGGAGGCCACAAGGGCACTCCAATAGCCTAGGTAGATAACATTCTTAGTGCTACAGCATATGAGGTCTTTGATAAGATAAGTAATATTAGTATTATTGGAAGTAAAATGTGTGGTTTTAGATTTCATGTGTGGAGCTGTTGTTCTACATACAATACACCTTTTACACTTAAAAAACCTTTTGATGGGGGCGGAGTCTGGCAGCCTAGCTGAGCGGTCGCACGCCAGACAAGCTCCGGGCCAAACAGGCAAAAATATGTCTAAAACCCTGCAATCACCCTACACATGGCTTGCTTACCAACCATGGAGACAGGGGGCTACGGTTTCAGCGACGCTTAATCGAGACAACGACCGGAATCAGCGAACACAGCAAGGGGATAGACCTGAGGTCGACATGGGGCCTGCTCGGACGGCATGGGGATATGGCCGCTCTCTCCACCGGTCGCAACGCTCCTCTCTGAAGGTCTCCCCCGACAAACGTCCTCCCCCCCCCCACCCTGCCGGAGAGGGATATCCCAGCAACTATAGCCTAGAGCCCAGGACTAAGGCACCAAACTCGACATGCCGACGCAACTAAGATGGCGGATGCCTCGTGTCCATCTTGCCAGCAACTCGATCTGGAGATCTGCCTCAAAATAATCTTTACAGAATTCTGGGCCAAGCTGACCAGCAAAATGCAGAGCCCCTCACTGGAACTGCTACCCAAAGCCCTACCTCGGCACCAGCGGTATCCAGCGGTTCCACGGAGGGACCTACCATCGAGGTCTGGAAAGGGCCCAAAGTGGAGCCGGAGACCTGGGCCACACACCAAGACTCTCATTACATTACACCGCATCTACGGGCAGCCCACAGCCGGGTGGCGGGGAAAATCAACTAAAAACGGCAAAGGGCCTACCAAGAGGCGGGCTCCGACAGAGATTCCTGCCCATGCCAGGGCACACCCAGCATCAGGGACATCACTGGCAGTGAGCCTCCACAATGGCTGCCAGCCCATGAAAGCTCCCAAGCCCATAAAAAGAAGGCACCAAAGGCACACGCGGAGAGACACGAGGCCAGGCCCGCGAGACAGACCAGCAAAGCCCAGCAGTCAAAAACACCGGGGCCGACCCAGAGCCCTATCAGACTACAAATCTCCCACAGGGTGCTACAGTCCCTTCTGCAGGGATGAGACTGGACCGGCAACCTTACCAAGCACCACAATGCTGCTCTGCGCGCCAGCCTCAGATCCAGGCCCCGAATGGGCATAGGATGACTGGGCAGTTACAAGGCTTTGGAGGGCTGGCACCGGGCTCTGCGGACTCTGGCTCAGCCGGAGGCTGAAGGACTTACCTACCGAATAGCACTTGTATTGATACCCGGCAACCGGCGGCTCTTGAATAGCAGTTGCAGAGATACAGTGCCCACGGACTGGCCGTTAAGGTGCAGCTAAAGCCACTTAGTCTATAGACAGTCCTGACAGTCAAACCTACCACACCATATATATGTCCCAATGCATAGTCTCTGAGAGCTGCTAACTACGAATCACACTAAGCGGTTTTCCATGTTTCAGTGCAAACTGTATATTTTCCTGCCTGTTATAATTACGTTAGCCCATTGTGTTCAGTAATTTTATAGCATGACAGGAGGCTTCACATTTGCTTAGTCTCTCTTTACTAGAACTCCACAGCAGTACATTAACATAGAGAAAAAAAATCAGGAATCTATAAAATGCTTCTCCCTACTAACTATGTCCTCTTTGTTTGCTGCTCCGCAGACAGTACAGGTCAGAGTACCACTGCCTCCTGTTATATATGGGTGGTTGTGGATATTTTACTGTATTTATATGTTTATTACTGTATTGATTTATTTATTTAGAGGGTATTTTGCATCTACTTACTTAGTGCTGTAGGGATTGATTTATTTAGCTATACTGTATTTTCTGCATCTACCTTCTTAGTGCTGTAGTGCTGTAGCGCTACTGGAAGGGTGAAGGCCCTGAACCAGTGACTTGAATGAGTCAGACTCTCCTTGAGGAGAGCAGGCAAGCGTGCATGAGCGCTACTGGAAGGGTGAATGCCCTGAACCAGGTTCCCGGAAACATAAGACTCCGAGGAGTGGCTAACCCCTCTGAAATCGGCCAGACGGCCCTGCCTATATGGAGAAGTGCCCTGATATGATTGACCTTGACGGCCAGACAACACTGCCTATGTGTCGCAGGGGTTAAGGTCCCCGTAACCTCCCCCCACCATGGCCGCCCTAGCTGAATGTCGGGCGGACCGGTTCCCCTCAGAGGGAGAGGACAATGGATTATGATGACGACCCCTAGTGGCACCATGAGATGTAGAACAAAGTCCACTACAGGGGCCCCGACGACCTTGGAAGAAGAGGTTGTCTCGTGGATCAACTTAAATGAACCCCTGTTCGACCCTCGATCCATTGCTCACCTGGTTTCTTTGGAATGGTCTTTGCCCGATCACCTAGCACCATCGGTGCATTTCTCGGCCTGTAGACCGCTGGCTTAAGAAGCCCGCAGGATAATTCGAGAGGTGTTCCCAGCCAGGCTCCCAAACAATGTAGCCGCAAATCCAGACTTAGACCCCAATGGGGCACTGCGGTTTTGCTGGTTAAGCACCTGTCTAGTATTCAGGAGATCCTGAGTGCGGCCCACTGCAGTGCCTATACTATTAAGTCCGCACTGGCAAGCCGATTGTTCTCCACTACACAAATGAGTTGTGCTAGCGGAACATACCAGGAAGTATAAGAGGTATCCTTTTTTACATGGAAATACTTGACGGAGGCTTATCTCAGCTCCAACCCATACCTTTTATAGGGGATTGGACCCTTGACCCGGAATTTCACACTTGCCTCCACTTTCGGATGACATCCCAGACGGGGCCCTGAGTCTTGGGTGGCAGACGACCCTATCCTAAATGCAATTTGGACCACTGGAGGTGCTTGGGATGAAGGGATGTTTGTTTCTTCTGTTATTGTATTTGTGGTGTATTGTTCATACTTTATTTGTCGCAGCGTGAAAGAGGAAATAGTTGGGAGATGCCTTTTATAGATTCCTGATTTTTTTGTCTCTGGTGTTTTTATCTCTGTTAATGTGCTGCTGTGGAGTTCTAGTAAAGAGAGAATTAAGCAAATATTCACCTCCTGTCATTAATAAAATTAAGATTATATTTATATTGAAGCTAGTATAATCTAAAATTATATCACAGGCAGAGGGGAGGATTTTGCTGTAATGAATGGGAGTGACAGACAATGTTGTATTGTTTTGATTGGTTTGTGTCCTTTGTCTGCCTTGGTTGTGTCTTGTCCTTGGTTGTGTTCATCAGGTCCAGGGGGTGTGCCTCTGGCCTGGGAAATTGTATAAATTGTGGTGCTTGTTTTCATTAAACAGAACTACTTGACCCTCTAACTCGCAGCCTCGACTCGTGTTTGCAGGGGACAGCTATAATCACTACAGGGATTGCTATGTTCTTCATACTCCCTTAGCTACTGAGTAGAGTTGAGCGAACCCGAACTGTTAAGTTCGGGTTCGTACCGAACATTATGTTTTTTGGACCCCGGACACGAACACGGACATATCGCTGTATGTTTTGGTTGGAGTTCGGTGTTCAGCAATTTAATGGCACGTTTTCAAAGGCTGCAGGGCAGCCAATCCACAATCGTTTGACTCATGTGCCCTTAGAAGCCATCACAGCCATGCCTACTAATGGCATGGCTGTGATTGGCCAGTGCAGCATGTGACCCAGACTCTATATATAAGCTGGAGTCGCGTAGCGCCACTGATAGGGACAGCTTAGGAAATAATTCTGCAAACTAGTACAGTGGGGTGCACTTCATATCTGAGAGTCAAATAGAAGCTTCAAATACCGCGGTTACATCAGAGTTTTAAAAAGTCAATTTTTTTGGTGCTAAATAGTACATTAGTGGGATAGTACATTAGTGGGGTGCACTTCATATCTGAGAGTCAAATAGAAACGTCAAATACTGCTGTCACATTGCAGTTTTAAAACTTAAAATGTGTTGGGTGCTAAACTGCTAAATAGTATTTTAGTGGGGTGCACTTCATATCTGAGAGTCAAATCGAAGCGCCTAATAGTGTGCTTACAGCGCAGTTGTAAACATTCTAATTGTTTTGCTGCTAATCTGCTGCTTACATCGGAGTTTTAAAAAGTCAATTTTTTTGGTGCTAAATAGTACATTAGTGGGATAGTACATTAGTGGGGTGCACTTCATATCTGAGAGTCAAATAGAAACGTCAAATACTGCTGTCACATTGCAGTTTTAAAACTTAAAATGTGTTGGGTGCTAAACTGCTAAATAGTATTTTAGTGGGGTGCTCTTCATATCTGAGAGTCAAATAGAAGAGTCTAATTGTGTGCTTACAGCGCGGTGGTAAACATTCTTATTTTCTGGGTGCTAATCTGCTAAATAGTACATTTGCGTCCTGCGGTGCAATTCATATGTGAGAGTCAAATAGAAGCGTCAAATACGGCTGTCACAATGCAGTTTTAAAATTTTTAATGTTTTGGGTGCTAAAAAGTACATTAGTGGGGTCTGTAACCGATCGACCAGCACCCCGACTGGGTACCTCCATTGAAGGATGCTCCTAGCGCTTCCTGAGGTCTCCAAGCACTCCATCCGACACCATAACCACCCTAGGCTCCTTCAGAGGGCAAGGCAGGAACAAGCTCTTAAAAGAGCTTAGGAGTGATTATAGCAAGGGAATATGCAGAGCATATCAATCCCTTGTAGCAGATTCCCCCAATAAGAGAGAGACAAATAGAAGTGTCTAATAGTGTGCATACAGCGCAGTGGTAAACATTCTATCTTGTTAAATAGTATATTTTGGGGCCTGCTCTTCATATCTACAAGTCATGCTACTTCAAAATTAAACAAGTTTTAAAATATGTATGGGCCAACCAGTGGCTGTAAAAACAAAGTTTTACTGGTTACATTCATGACTACACACTCTAGTGAACAGGACCTTCATGCAGTGTGTTCTTTTTTTTTTTTTTCTTTTTTTAATCCTACAGCATCCTTTCATGTGCTTTTCAGATGTCATATTGTGAATTACCAATTTTTGTGTAGCCTAATTTTTTTATTTTTTTTTAAGTGAAAAATAAGTGTTATTGTGATCACTTCATATACAGAAGAATTAATATACATTTCTATCTTGTGTAAAGACACAACTACAAAGTTTAAAACCAAACACCAAAACAACGTGCCAGACAATCTACCTGTGCATGGTTAGTGTGATACAATAAGTCTACATCTTAAATTTTTTTTTTTGCAAATGGAACTTTGATTTGAATTTACTACATCGGTCACTTGTAATATTGCTTCACACCTACAACACTTGTTATACAGATATAAGTGATAGAAAACAGATTGATATTTTATACACTAGAAACTACCAGATAACAAGCTGCTATGTTTAAACCAGTTATTAATAGCTAAGAGGTACTTAAACAATATTGTAATTCTGGGGCAATACCTTCACAAGTCAAACTGAGAGGTCAGTTTATAGGGAAAACTGTTGCCTGGATACAATTCTAAAACAATTTCCATATGTTCTTTGCAGACTTTACATGCTGGAAAAACACAGGTGCCAACTGCTGGCTTTCTGCAGTGTGCATACCAGCAAGGAGGGCAGGGTTGAGGAGTGGGTGGAAGATGATGTGGAGGATGATGAAGTCCTAGACCCCACATGGAATCAAGGTCATGCGAGTGACGTGTGCAGTTTGGAGGAAGAGGCGCTGGTCGCACAGAGGCACCAGCACAGGATAAGAGGAAGCTGGGTGCAAAAGTGGAGCGGTCGTCCCCTAGCACTCGTCGGCATGTATTAGCTCGAGAATTACCAGTTATCCAAGTAATACATGTAGCGATCAAAGGATGCATAATAGAGTTGAGCGAACCCGAACTGCAAAGTTCGGGTTCGTACCAGATTTAAAGATCCATTCGTAGTTTCACAGTCAGGTGGGCAGTCCGGTGACCAGGACCCAGACACTGTCTGGGCAGCAGTCAGACGACTGGGACCCAGTATGCCTGTTGTTGAAGTTAGGAGTCACAGTGTGGAATGGATTAGCAGGGTCTGGTGCAGGGTAACCGCACGTCCCCTGGTGTTGAGCACCAGCGTTTGTGCGGCTACAAAGCATGACCCTGATGCAGCTTCAGTAAAAAGAGTACTGGATACCAGAAGCCATCACCAGACTGATCCACAACTTGGAATAGGATGTGACATTCACTGTAGAAGCTGTGCGCGCTTTTGGCGTTCTCACCCTGCTGCTGCTCGCCTGTCTGCGCTGCAGCGAGCTTCGGCCTTCCCACTCACCGCATCATGAGACTGTGCTAGCAGCAGCAGGCGAAGGAAGGTATGTAGAAGAGGATAAAGGTCTAGCTGACTGCCTCAATGAATATTTTTGTTCGGTATTTACAGATGAAAATTAAGGAAAGGGACCTCAGTTAAGAAAAAGGATACATGAGTCATTTATTACACGTGAGTTTACAGAGGAAGAGGTTCTATTTCAACTGTCAAAAGTAAAGACAAATAAGTCAATGGGACCTGATGGAATACACCCAAAGCTATTAAAAGAGCTTAGTGGTGTACTAGCAAAACCATTAACAGATTTATTTAACCAATCATTGATAACAGGAGTAGTCCCAGAAGATTGGAAGTTGGCGAATGTTGTGCCCATTCACAAGAAAGGAAATGGGGAGGAGTCGGGCAACTATAGGCCAGTAAGCCTTACTTCAGTAGTGGGGAAAGTGATGGAAACCATGTTAAAGGATAGGATTGTTGAACATCTAAAAACACATGGATTTCAAGATCAGAGACAACATGGGTTTACTTCAGGGAGATCATGCCAAACTAATCGTATTGATTTTTTTGATTGGGTAGCTAAAATTATAGTTCAGGGTGGTGCAGTAGACATTGCTTACCTAGATTTCAGTAAGGCTTTTGACACTGTTGCACATAGAAGGCTTATCAATAAACTACAATAGTTAAGTTTGGATTCCAATATTGTTGAATGGGTAAGGCAGTGGCTGAGTGACAGGCAACAGAGGGTTGTAGTCAATGGAGTATATTAGAAGCTTGGGCTTGTCACCAGTGGGGTACCTCAGGGATCTGTACTTCGACCCATTCTCTTTAATATTTTTATTAGTGATATTGCAGAAGGTCTTGATGGTAAGGTATGTCTTTTTGCTGATGATACTAAGATATGTAACAGGGTTGATGTTCCAAGAGGGATACGCCAAATGGCTAATGATTTATGTAAACTAGAAAAATGGTCAGAGTTGTGACAACTGACATTTAATGTGGATAAGTGCAAGATAATGCATCTTGGACGTAAAAACCCAAGGGCAGAGTACAGAATATTTAATAGAGTCCTAAACTCAATGTGAAGAAATGACTATATTGTTCGGTATTTTTTTGCATAGTTCTTGCTTTTTCTGTGTATTTTCATTCGGCAGATGGGACTGCCGAACAAAGACCACCCCTGGCTCACTTAACTTCAAAGCCGGCATCACTTTCACCCTCTATGTGTGCGGTCAGCGTTCGTACTGCCGAACGCCACGTGGCAGAGAAAACCGCGGCCATCTTTTTTCGTCAAACAAAGGCAGCGGGACTTGGTCGTCGAGTGTCTGGAACTAAAATCGGACACTCGACTTCCCGAACACCGGTCTCAATCATACGAACGCTGGAACTAGTGATACCGATTAGCTAGAAGAGCGCTATTCGGTACAAATATGCACACGAATGAGGGGAACAATCGCTGCTAGGAGCCAGGGGAATTCATTCGGTACTTTTATTCGTTTTTTCCCTTTTTCTAAAGTGACCGGCAAAACCCCACGAATCTCTGGAACTATTTTGGGCAGCCCACCCACAGTGAACCGGTCACAAAGGACTTCCATAGTTTTTGCGAACCCCTGAACCGATCTGGGTGAAATTTGGATATGTTGGTCACCCAGATCGGGGCTATCAGGGGACATAAGATTTGTGGGGATACCCCAGGTATAAAAGGGTGTTCCAGAAATGGGGAAAAACAGTGCATTTTCAGCCTGGAGATAATTAGGTTGTTACTATATCAGACCTGATTATCTCCAGGACTAGGGGAGGGAACTGCCTGTTTGTATTGGGTGTGTTTTATATTTTTACTGTTCAGGATTGGATAAATGTTACTCCTCCCTGTGGGATGTCCCCTTGTATGGTGACCTGCATAAAAAGCCATGTATGTGAATAAACGTTAGTTCTACTTGTATCCTGAACCTGGACTCTGACTGTTATTTGGAATTCGTATGCTGTAACAAGGGAATTATCTTATGCAGTTGTTATATTTCGTATGGATTTCGTTTCCTGTAACTACCGAATAGAACTCTCACTACCTTAGGCTCTGACCTTTCGGGAGGAAACTACCGAACGCGGTTTGGCTAAACTTGGTTTCCTTACAAATGGTGGCAAGCGGAGGGATTCGAATCCCGAATGGACATTGCAAACCAAGCAAAGGAATGAATGGCTCAGCAGTACCAGCTACTTAAAAGAACCACACTAAAGGATTTACTGGAAGCTCGAGGCAGAGTGGCAAGTAACAAGACAAAACGCACGTTAATTGCAGAATTAATACAGAGCGACAGTACCAGTAATACAGAGATGGATCAAGAGGAAGAAACCGTGATGCAAAAGGACATCCGATGGATGATCAGTCTATTGGGACCCAGCCCAACTGCAGAGGCGCTTTTGCAGGTCATGGCACAAGCCAGACAAGCGCAAAAAGAGCGAGAGGACCGGGACAGGCCGTCACAAGGAGATTTACTGCACTCCCCGGGAAGTACGGGGGAGATACTGTGACGAAACCAACCTCGCCACTGAGAAAATTGTAACGGACCGTTTCAGCATACAAGAGGATAAAACCCAGTTTAGGCGATAATCCCCTTTCCTCAGAAAGGCACAGCTACTGCAGAACATCAGAACTCACGAACTGGATATAGGTGAATAAGGTAGCACTCCAGCTGGAACCTCACAAATAGCTGCTAGCAGATGAATAGGAAAAGCAGACATCAGCTTACACTCCTAGCAGTCAAATCTCCAACAGCATACAGTGAATCCCCCCAAGAACGAGACAAGGCTCCGTGTTGAAGGTCAAGCAGTGGTCTGAGGTGCTGGGCACCCAGCCTGGTTTTTATTACATGAGTACACATACAGGCCACACCCAGGGGGAGGCATAAAATAACCAATAACCAGGGCCGTCTTTAGCGCGGGGCAAACGGGGCAGCTGCCCCGGGCCCAGTTGCTCCTGGGGGGCCCCAGAGCAGCTGCTCCGTGGGCCCTGCGATTTGCGCAGCCCCCCTTGGACCCAGTGGTGCGGCTGCACAGAGCCGCACCATCCCGCATGCTAAAGAGGGCCCCCGGGTGGCCCATGCACTAAGGGCCACCCGGTGGACATGTGTCAGCAGGGGCCCGGTCGGGCGCTGTTACGCTTAAACAGCGCGACCGGGCCCCTTCCTGTTCGTCAGCCGGCTGGGAGGAAGTGAGTGCCGCGCGTCACTTCCTCCCACCGGAGATCAGAGCCGCACAGGAGGAGAAAGGCAGGGAGGAGGGGAGTTTAAGAGAAGAACTCCCAACTGCCTCAGCCTGCCACTGTTCCCCAGGGAAACCACCCTCCAGAAAAGGTAAGGGCGGTTGGAGGGTGGCTAAATGTATGTCAGTATGTTTGTGTGTGTATGTCTGTCTGTGTTTCAGTGTATCTGTGTGTGTATATCAGTATGCCTGTGTGTGTCAGTATGTCTGTGTGTGTGTCAATACTTCTGTCAGTGTGTGTGTGTGTGTGTCAGTATGTCTGTGTGTGTCAGTATGTCTGTGTGTGTGTCAATACTTCTGTCAGTGTGTGTGTTTGTGTGTATATCAGTATGCCTGTGTGTGTCAGTATGTCTGTGTGTGTGTCAATACTTCTGTCAGTGTGTGTGTCAATACTTCTGTCAGTGTGTGTGTGTGTGTCAGTATATCTGTGTGTCAGTATGTCTGTGTGTGTGTGTGTGTGAATACTTCTGTCAGTGTGTGTGTCAATATATCTGTGTGTGTGTCAGTATGTCTGTGTGTGTGTGTGTGTGTGTGTGTGTGTCAGTATGTCTGTGTGTGTGTGTCTGTGTGTGTGTGTCAGTATTTCTGTCTGTGTGTGTCAGTATGTCTGTCTGTGTGTGTGTCAGTATGCCTGTGTGTGTCAGCATGCCTGTGTGTGTGTGTCAATACTTCTGTCAGTGTGTGTCAGCATTTTTGTCTGTGTTTCAGTATGTCTGTGTGTGTGTCAGTATGACTGTGTGTGTGTCAGTATTTCTGTCTGTGTGTGTGTCAGTATGTCTGTGTGTGTGTGTCAGTATTTCTGTCAGTGTATGTGTCTGTGTGTGTGTTAGTATGTCTGTCTGTGTGTGTCAGTATGTCTGTGTGTATGTCAGTATGCCTGTGTGTGTCACTGTGTCTGTGTGTATGTCAGTATGCGTGTGTGTATCAGCATGTCTGTGTGTGTGTCAATACTTCTGTCAGTGTATGTGTCTGTATGTGTGTCAGTATATCTGTCAGTGTATGTGTCTGTGTGTGTATGTATGTGCGTCTGTGTGTGTGTGTGTGTGTCAGTATGTCTGAATGTGTGTCAATATGTCTGCCAGTATATATTTGTGTGTCAGTGTATGTGTGTGTCAGTATGTATCTGTGAATGTTTTAATATGTCTGTCTGTGTGTGTGTATGTGTCAATATGTCAGTGTGATTGGGGGTTGGGCGTAATTGGGGGGTTGGTGGATTGAGAGGGTCACAGGGCCGAGGGGGCCCAACAAAATTCTTTGCCCAGGGTCCTATTCATATTAAAGACGGCCCTGCCAATAACATAGATGTTACCTCCCACACATCCCCTCCCCTTAGTGTGACACTTAATCCCATTATGTGTACAGTTCAAAATATACTTTTACACAACTTTCATAACTTTAAAACCATACATCACATTCACATAAAAAAACATATCCACAATCAATCCATTCAGGGGAACAACATATTAAAAAATGGCATGAATCCGACCAGGGGTTAAAAAGTTACTAAAAGTATCTTTTGTTCCTTCTGGCTCAAACAGTAAAAGTAAAACATCCCCACAATGCATCCTGGCTTCCTCCCTTCTGCCCTGGAGATAATTGGAGAGGAAATCTAATTATCCAGGACTAGAGGCAGACTCCATTAACCACATGGTTGCAAAACAACATAAAACTCTTTAAAATACATAAAGTCACTTTTTATACATTAAACACAGACATTTAACATATCCCCAGATAGCTCAGGTCTGCGTGCACATTATTAGGTGAATGGCACGCAGACCACACAAATACAGTTTAATTGCCATGGAGCCAAAGTCTTTCCCATAGTCTTTCATTATATGAATAGGCTCCATGGCATAGCTATCTGGGGGGTATCACTGCTCACACAGGGCAAGTACCGAATGGCCCCACTGTATTTAAAGGGCCAGAATGAGTGACATGCACTCTGTTAGGGCCGAATACTGTTTGTAAAGGGCCCAATCTCCCAGGGCCATAGTCCAAAGGCAGCAGGCGGGCAACCAGGCTTCTCCAGTTCTCAGTGGCGAGGTTGGTTTCGTCACATCTCTCCCCCTTTCCAAAAAGACTAACAGGGTACCTGACCTCCTGCCGGTCAGTGCCCTTGTTAGTCCAGCAACCCACCCACAAAGCAGAAACATCAGTACAGCCCACCCACAATAAATGGTTACTACACCTGGGTAGAGGAGAAAGTTGTCCATGTCCAGGTGCCTCACCCCGGCTGTGCAGGGGACTGGTAGGCTGCCTTGGTGGGTTGCTGAGTGGGCAGAGACCAGCGGTACTCTGTCCTGATGCCAGCACTACCACCGGAGTAGTCTGGTTGGAGCCTGGTTGCTGGAGACGGATTGTCTCCCCCTTCGTTGCATAGCTCTGCTGCTGAATGGGGAGACCGGTTGTCTCCCCCTTGGATACATAGTTCTGTCGTGGGGGGGTAGGACCGACCATCCCTACCCCCTGTGTGGTAAGTGCAGAGACCACGGTCCCATCTGCACCGGTGGGGGGCTTACAGTCTCCCCCTGGTACATTAAACTGCCGCTGGGGAGAGGGGGTAACAAGCTCCTCTCCCGATAGAACACTCTGCCCATTAATAATCCGCCGCTGGGGAGAGGTGGTAATAAGCTCCTCTCCCATGCATACTTCCATCATCTGCGGAGGGAGACCGACTGTCTCTTCTCCTAATACAGTGTCCTGCTGTTGGGAAAAGGAGACTGGGCTCCCAATTCCCAAAAAGTCACGCTGCTGCTGGGGGGTAGGACCAACTACCTCTGCCCCCTGTAACTCAGCCTGCCGCTGGGGAGGGAGGACGCTGCTCTCCTCTCCCTCTACTTCACACTGCCGCTGGGGAATGGAGACTGGGCTCCCAATTCCCAAAAAATCAGGCTGCTGCTGGGGGGTAGGACCAACTACCTCTGCCCCCTGTAACCCAGCCTGCCGCTGGGGAGGGAGGACGCTGCTCTCCTCTCCCTGCATTTCACACTGCCTTCCCGGCATATCACTCTGCTGCTGGGGGGTAGGACCAACTACCTCTGCCCCCTGTAACTCAGCCTGCCGCTGGGGAGGGAGGACGCTGCTCTCCTCTCCCTGCACTTCACACTGCCTTCCCGGCATATCACTCTGCTGCTGGGGGGTAGGACCAACTACCTCTGCCCCCTGTAACTCAGCCTGCCGCTGGGGAGGGAGGACGCTGCTCTCCTCTCCCTGCACTTCACACTGCCTTCCCGGCATATCACTCTGCTGCTGGGGGGTGGGACCAACTACCTCTGCCCCCTGTAACTCAGCCTGCCGCTGGGGAATGGAGACTGGGCTCCCAATTCCCTGCAGGGCCGGTGGAGAGACCTCGGTCCCATCTCTACAGGCCACCTGGGGTTCTTCCCAGTAAATCTCTACAATATCTTCCCAGCGGAAGGGGTCTGGATCTGGGTCTGTCACCTTACTGTCCTGCTGAGCCTTCCCAATGAAGCGGAAGAGATCTTGGTAGTTTTGCTCCAGTTCCCACTCCAGGGCTGCTAGGTGAGCCAGGTCTTGCTCTACCTCATGGGGGTCACCCCACTCATGCCTAGCCTCCCTCTCATAGAAAATGTCCTGCAGTCTGGTTTGCGCAGGGCTCCCGAAGCCAGGCTCTGCAAAGGACTCCCATAACAAGCCAGGACCATCAAACTCCTCTCCCTCTGGCTTGTCATGTTCGGCTGTCCAGGGTATATACTGTGCCATATACCACCAGAGCGCCTGGTAGGCATCCTCCAGCCATAGCTCCTGCCATACCCGGTGCTCTAGTTCCTTCACCCATTCCTCCAGGGGCTGCTCTCCCAGGAAGGGCATCCGCAGGGCCACTTGCTTCTGCAACCGCTGCTCTTCACTGGGGAGACTCTCACCCCGCTGGTATTGTACATTATCCAGGGCCTGGTACCAGATGCCTTTCCTTATTGCATCCCGGTCATCCATGTCACCCTTATTGTACTCCACTGCTGGTTCCATCCTGGTGCTGTCAGGGTCGCTGTACTCAGACATGCGTTGCCCTCAAATTGTAAATCCAAAGAAATGGTGTTCTGTAGCTGTCCTTCTGGCTGTAGGAACGATCCCACCGCTGCCACCAATTGTAACGGACCGTTTCAGCATACAAGAGGATAAAACCCAGTTTAGGCGATAATCCCCTTTCCTCAGAAAGGCACAGCTACTGCAGAACATCAGAACTCACGAACTGGATATAGGTGAATAAGGTAGCACTCCAGCTGGAACCTCACAAATAGCTGCTAGCAGATGAATAGGAAAAGCAGACATCAGCTTACACTCCTAGCAGTCAAATCTCCAACAGCATACAGTGAATCCCCCCAAGAACGAGACAAGGCTCCGTGTTGAAGGTCAAGCAGTGGTCTGAGGTGCTGGGCACCCAGCCTGGTTTTTATTACATGAGTACACATACAGGCCACACCCAGGGGGAGGCATAAAATAACCAATAACATAGATGTTACCTCCCACACATCCCCTCCCCTTAGTGTGACACTTAATCCCATTATGTGTACAGTTCAAAATATACTTTTACACAACTTTCATAACTTTAAAACCATACATCACATTCACATAAAAAAACATATCCACAATCAATCCATTCAGGGGAACAACATATTAAAAAATGGCATGAATCCGACCAGGGGTTAAAAAGTTACTAAAAGTATCTTTTGTTCCTTCTGGCTCAAACAGTAAAAGTAAAACATCCCCACAATGCATCCTGGCTTCCTCCCTTCTGCCCTGGAGATAATTGGAGAGGAAATCTAATTATCCAGGACTAGAGGCAGACTCCATTAACCACATGGTTGCAAAACAACATAAAACTCTTTAAAATACATAAAGTCACTTTTTATACATTAAACACAGACATTTAACATATCCCCAGATAGCTCAGGTCTGCGTGCACATTATTAGGTGAATGGCACGCAGACCACACAAATACAGTTTAATTGCCATGGAGCCAAAGTCTTTCCCATAGTCTTTCATTATATGAATAGGCTCCATGGCATAGCTATCTGGGGGGTATCACTGCTCACACAGGGCAAGTACCGAATGGCCCCACTGTATTTAAAGGGCCAGAATGAGTGACATGCACTCTGTTAGGGCCGAATACTGTTTGTAAAGGGCCCAATCTCCCAGGGCCATAGTCCAAAGGCAGCAGGCGGGCAACCAGGCTTCTCCAGTTCTCAGTGGCGAGGTTGGTTTCGTCACAGATACCAAAGAAGGTAAATTATGCAGCCTTTAAATCGTTTAATGACAATGAGATGGAAATTGACAGTTACTTGCAAGACTTTGAACGTCAATGTGCACTGGAGGGATTAGACTCCACGAAATGGGCTGCAGACATACATAATTATGAAAAAATAAAAGACATTTTGTTGGCCAGATTTGCTGTAACTCCGGAGGCATACCGGAAAAAGTTTAGAGATTTGAGGAAGACTGGGAGAGATTCCCATACGGAATGGGCTTTTCGGCTACAACGGGCGGCCCGCAATTGGATGAAGGGCTGCCAAGCAACCACTCTGGAGGATGCTTTGCAACTAATGTTACTGGAGCAATTTTTTAATCACTCTGCAGAGGACATAAAAGACTGGGTTAAAGATAGAAAACGAAAAACTGTGGAGGAAGCCGCCAGGCTAGCAGATGAGTACCAGGATAACAGGAGGAAGGAGCAAGGGGTGAGCAGACCACCTTTTAAGCCTAATTACACGGCTCCAACAACCCCTACCCCTCCTAGACCCTCCATGAGTAACCCCTCACCGAACCCAGCAAACACACCTCGACCCCCTGCAGTGTGTCATTATTGCAAGCAACCAGGACATTATAAGAATCAGTGCCCTCGCTTAAACCGGGGAAGCTGGGAAAGGCAACCCCCACAACAACCCAGGGCAGCTGCTCATTGTGTGCAACAAGAAAGCACAACCAGTGTCCCTAACCAAGAAGAACAGTGGAGTGTGTTGCACGAGGTCAACCCAGTTCAAGCTGGGGGTGACAACCGGGACCACCACCGCCAATGGATTACCGTAGATGGCGTGGGGGCCCGGGCTCTGAGAGACTCTGGGGCTACTTTGACTGTGGTGCAACCTCACACGATCAGAGCGCAAGCTCGCACCGGACGCACAGTCGCTGTGAGGGTGGCTGGGGGCGCTATCCACAAACTGCCCACCGCTAATATCCTTGTTGATTGGGGTTCGGGGTCCAAACAGCTGGAGGTTGGGATTATGCAAGAACTACCCGCCGAGGTTTTGTTGGGAAATGATGTGGGATGCTTGACCTCCCAACTAGCCCGAGACCCCCCTGCCGAGGCATACCCGGTTACCACCCGAGCTCAAGCCAGACTGGAGGCTCCGCTGCACTCTGAGGAAAACCAGGTAAGAGTCGAAATACCTCCCTTACCCGATCCTCCCTTTCCTTTCTGGGATACCCCCCAGGGGTTTGAACAAGAGCAGCGTACCGACCCCACATTAGAGGGTTATAGGAAGGCAGCGGCCATTACCCCAGGGAACAACCCGCATGAAAAATTTGAGTGGTATAAGGGGTTGCTGTATAGAGTGACCGAGGGGGTGGGACAGGGGGCCACCCAGGTCATCAAAAGACAGTTAATTGTACCCCGTAAATTCCGGGCTGAGTTGTTAAAACTCAGTCATGACATTCCCCTAGCAGGACATTTAGGGGTTAAAAAGACAAGGGACAGGTTAACCCAAACATTCTTCTGGCCCAGGATCACCCAGGACCTCAAGTATTATTGCAGGACGTGCGACGTCTGCCAAAGGGTAGGGAAAAGGGGAGACCTTCGGAAGGCCAAACTTCACCCATTGCCCATTATAGAACAGCCCTTTCACCGAGTAGCGGTAGATTTAATAGGACCCCTCAGCCGACCCAGCCAGTCGGGCAAAAAATTCATACTAACCGTGGTCGACTACGCCACTAGATACCCGGAGGCAGTCGCCCTCCCCAATATAGAGGCAGAGACCGTGGCAGAGGCCCTTATTCAAATATTCACCCGAGTAGGTTTCCCACAGGAGATCCTTTCCGATCGGGGAACTCAGTTCACGGCTACCCTGACACAACAATTGTGGCAGAGCTGTGGAGTGAAACCCCTGTTCAGCGCCCCGTATCATCCCCAGACTAACGGGCTCTGTGAACGTTTCAATGGCACTCTAAAACAGATGCTAAAAACCTTTACAGAGTCCCACAAGAATTGGGAAAAATTCCTTCCCACCTTCTGTTTGCCTACCGTGAGGTGCCCCAGGCCTCCACTGGGTTTTCCCCCTTCGAACTCCTGTACGGGAGAAAAGTTTGGGGCCCACTGGAGCTCGTACGGGAACACTGGGAGGGCAATACAGATGAGGGGGGAGTCCCTATCGTCCAGTATGTCCTGGAGTTCCGGGACCGTCTGCGGGCGCTCACCGCATCGGTTCGGGAGAACCTGCAGACGGCCCAGGAGGACCAGAGGAAATGGTACGATAGGGGAGCCCAAGATAGAGTACTGGACTTAGGGCAGAAGGTATTAGCCTTGAGGCCAGTTAAAAAGGATAAGCTGCAAGCAGCATGGCAGGGACCATTTAAGGTAGTAGAACGGATTAGCGAGACTACCTACATTGTGAGCAAATGCTCAGATGAAAGGCTGACCAAAGCCTTCCATGTGAATATGCTCAAACCATATTTTGAGAGAACAGAGGATGTGGGCGCCGTGTGTGCCCCCGCCACGGAAGATAGTGAGGGACTACCCCTCCCAGATTTTCTAGACACCGCTCCCTGTACTATTGACCAAGTAAGCTTGGGTCAAAATTTAAACCCCCTAGAGAAGGGTGAGGCCACGTAACTGCTGCAGAGATACCGAGAGATGTTTTCAGCCACCCCAGGCTATACCTCCGCTGCGGTACACCGCGTGGAAACCCAGGGAGAGACGCCACTGCGGCAACAACCATATCGGATCCCGGAAGCAGTGCATGAGAGTATGCTCACCGAGTTAAGGGATATGTTACGGTTAGGGGTAATAGAACCCTCGCAAAGTCCTTGGGCCCCCCCGGTAGTACTAGTACCGAAGCGCGACGGCACCACGCGCTTCTGTGTAGACTATCGGAGGCTTAACGATCGTACCATAACAGACGCCTACCCCATGCCCAGAATAGATGAGCTCTTAGACCGTTTGGCGGGGGGGAACTACTTGACTACCCTGGACCTGTGCAAAGGATATTGGCAGATCCCCTTGGAGCCTGCGGCCATCCCCAAGTCAGCATTCGTCACCCCTTTCGGGCTATACCAATTCAAGGTTATGCCCTTTGGGATGAAGAATGCCCCGGCTACATTTCAGAGGATGGCCGATAGGCTCCTGGAGGGGTTTCAGGACTTCGCATGCGCGTATCTAGATGATATTGCCGTCTACAGCCGCACATGGGGAGACCATCTGGCTCATGTGTCCAGGGTACTCCAACGAATCCACCTCTCAGGGCTCACGTTAAAACCCGACAAATGTCACGTAGGACTGGCCGAGGTACAGTATCTCGGCCACCGGGTGGGCTCCGGTAGACAGCGTCCAGAACCAGCTAAGGTAGAGGCCATAGCGAACTGGCCCCAACCTCGGACCAAAACCCAGGTACTAGCCTTCTTAGGGACGGCCGGTTATTATAGAAAGTTTGTCCCAGAGTACAGCGCCCTGGCCAAACCCCTCACCGACCTTACCAAAAAGGCCCTTCCCAAACAGGTTTCCTGGACCCCAGAGTGCACGGACGCTTTCCAGAAGCTTAAAGCGGCATTGAGTGAGGCTCCTGTGTTGGCAGCACCCGACTACACTAAACAATTTCTTGTACACACAGATGCCTCCATGTTCAGACTGGGAGCCGTGCTAAGCCAAGTGGGAACAGACGGCATGGAACACCCGGTGGCATACCTCAGCCGTAAACTGTTACCCCGAGAAGTCAGCTATGCCACCGTAGAAAAAGAATGCTTGGCCCTCGTGTGGGCACTCAAGAAGCTACAGCCCTATTTGTATGGGCGGGCATTTACCCTTATGACTGACCACAACCCCCTGGTATGGCTTAACCGGGTAGCTGGAGACAATCCCAGGCTATTACGGTGGAGCCTAGCTCTTCAACCTTATAATTTTACTATGCAGTACCGGCCCGGCAAACAAAATGGTAATGCGGATGGCCTGTCACGCCAGACCGAACTGGACTCCTAAACCTCTACTTTTCTCGGACATCCCCAAGCCAACCCGACAGGGTCTAGGCGGGTATGCCGACTTATGGACTTATAGGGGAGCAGTGTGAAGAAATGACTATATTGTTCGGTATTTTTTTGCATAGTTCTTGCTTTTTCTGTGTATTTTCATTCGGCAGATGGGACTGCCGAACAAAGACCACCCCTGGCTCACTTAACTTCAAAGCCGGCATCACTTTCACCCTCTATGTGTGCGGTCAGCGTTCGTACTGCCGAACGCCACGTGGCAGAGAAAACCGCGGCCATCTTTTTTTCGTCAAACAAAGGCAGCGGGACTTGGTCGTCGAGTGTCTGGAACTAAAATCGGACACTCGACTTCCCGAACACCGGTCTCAATCATACGAACGCTGGAACTAGTGATACCGATTAGCTAGAAGAGCGCTATTCGGTACAAATATGCACACGAATGAGGGGAACAATCGCTGCTAGGAGCCAGGGGAATTCATTCGGTACTTTTATTCGTTTTTTCCCTTTTTCTAAAGTGACCGGCAAAACCCCACGAATCTCTGGAACTATTTTGGGCAGCCCACCCACAGTGAACCGGTCACAAAGGACTTCCATAGTTTTTGCGAACCCCTGAACCGATCTGGGTGAAATTTGGATATGTTGGTCACCCAGATCGGGGCTATCAGGGGACATAAGACATTTGTGGGGATACCCCAGGTATAAAGGGGTGTTCCAGAAATGGGGAAAAACAGTGAATTTTCAGCCTGGAGATAATTAGGTTGTTACTATATCAGACCTGATTATCTCCAGGACTAGGGGAGGGAACTGCCTGTTTGTATTGGGTGTGTTTTATATTTTTACTGTTCAGGATTGGATAAATGTTACTCCTCCCTGTGGGATGTCCCCTTGTATGGGGACCTGCATAAAAAGCCATGTATGTGAATAAACGTTAGTTCTACTTGTATCCTGAACCTGGACTCTGACTGTTATTTGGAATTCGTATGCTGTAACAAGGGAATTATCTTATGCAGCTGTTATATTTCGTATGGATTTCGTTTCCTGTAACTACCGAATAGAACTCTCACTACCTTAGGCTCTGACCTTTCGGGAGGAAACTACCGAACGCGGTTTGGCTAAACTTGGTTTCCTTACACTCAACATCTGAGGAAAGGGATTTAGGGGTGATTATTTCTGAAGACTTAAAGGTAGGGAGACAATGTAATAGAGCAGCAGGAAATGCTAGCAGAAGGCTTGGTTGTATAGGGAGAGGTATTAGCAGTAGAAAGAGGGAAGTGCTCATGCCATTGTACAGAACACTGGTGAGACTGGTGAGAGTATTGTACGCAGTTCTGGAGACCGTATCTTCAGAAGGATATTGATACCTTAGAGAGAGTTCAGAGAAGGGCTACTAAACTGGTTCATGGATTGCAGGATAAAACTTACTAGGAAAGGTTAAAGGATCTTAACATGTATAGCTTGCAGGAAAGACGAGACAGGGGGCATATGATAGAAACATTTAAATACATAAAGGGAATCAACACAGTAAAGGAGGAGACTATATTTAAAAGAAGAAAAACTACCACAACAAGAGGACATAGTCTTAAATTAGAAGGACAACGGTTTAAAAATAATATCAGGAAGTATTACTTTACTGAGAGGGTAGTGGATGCATGGAATAGCATTCCAGCTGAAGTGGTAGAGGTTAACACAGTAAAGGAGTTTAAGCATGCGTGGGATAGGCATAAGGCTATCCTAACTATAAGATAAGGCCAGGGACTAATGAAAGTATTCAGAAAATTGGGCAGACTAGATGGGCCGAATGGTTCTTATCTGCCATTACATTCTATGTTTCTATGTTAGTGGAGTTTCAGCTGCAGCACGCACGGGTCAGTGGCTCTGCACCAGACTTCCCTCCAATTGATCAGAGTTAAAGCATTTCAAGTGGACTCATTACAATTACAGGGCTCTAAAGAGTCCTGTATTGTTATTTGTCGTCACTACCTTCCCGCGTTGGGAGTGGGTCATTTGCGCGCCTGCTGCCTTCCTTGCATGTGGTAGCCGTTTCTCAGGGTCCCTGTACAGAATGGAACCCTGATTTCCCGTTACCCATGGTCACCATGGTAGGTGTAGAAACTGGCATTGAAAATGGATATGGATGACATCCAAATGCAAAGTCGCCGTCACGGGGACGTGCGATTGACCCGAGGTTCTCTAGAGTCAACAAAGTGTCTGTGCAACTATAATGTCAACAGCTACTCTGCGGAACAGAGTTGTCTTTTTTTATATGTCCCAATATTTTGGGGGCTAGCCCAATTAGAAAAAAAAATACAAGCAGAGGCTTGTGAAGGCCTTTTCTCCATGCATCAGGAGTTCAGCTCAGTTTGAACAATAAAAGAGAATACCCTGCACTCCAACCCTCTCTCATATGGATAATTCTGTTGATCCTCCTGACAGCCATGCTTTAGATTTTGATTTATGTTCTTCCAAAGCTAAAATCAAAGATTCCATCTAGTGCAATTTTATGGCTCAGCTGTATTTTAATTTTTTATGTTATTTTAACTGATTTCCCTATCCACATTTGTTTGCAAGGCAATTATCCTACTCTTACCCCCATTTTACTTCTTTTTGCAGCCCCCTAGCCCTTTCCAGGAGTTTTTTAGAGCCATTTTTGTGCCCAAAATTTCGGGTCCCTATTGACTTCAATGGGGTTCGAGTTTGGGGTTAAGTCCTTTTTTTTTCAAAGATCGGCCGAACCCGCCGGACACGAACATCCAGGTGTCCGCTCAACTCTACTACTGAGCTCTTGTAAGAGCTCTTGTTCCTGATCCTGCTTCGCTCTACAGAAGGAAGAGGTTCACCTACTGGAAACTGGAGTTTAGTCATAGGTCCAGGGTGGATAGCAGATGGCGAGATCCCAGCCCAGCAGCGGCGGTTCATGGAGTCTGCAGTGCTTATAGTGTCTACGGTGCTGATGGTCCTTTGGTGAGCACTAGGAGCATCCTTTCTAGGGTCCAACTTCCAGCCAGCCTGGAGGCAACCCTAACAATTATAAAAAAAAATAACCTTTGGATTTGGATAGGAAGGATGTGGAGCCACCTTTCTCTCCTTCCTTAACAAGGTACCAGACCTCCAATTGGTCTGTACCTGAGTTAGTTGTGTAGCCCACCCCAAAATGTCCAGCTAACCTGGTAGCCTCCATTATTATGCTCCATCTTGGAACTCCTTTATCCTGCTGTGGGGGATGTTTGACAACCACTTCTCCTTCAGGTAGTTCTAACTGCCGCTGAAGCCCTAGTCGCCGAAGCATGACTGCGGTCCTTGTGGAGCTTTTCCACCCAACCATGCTGCAGCTCTCCTTTCACACAGGTATCTACATCCGCCTGCAATGGTATACATAGCTCTTGTCTTAAAAAGACACTGTCAAGATTCGGGGAACCCAACACGCTAACACACACACAGACACACACACAGAAAGTGTGCAGTACCGGACCTTAGAGTGGCCGGGCTAAGCACACACAGAATAGTCAGGAGACAAGCCGAGTAAGGGGAACCAGAAAACAGAATAACGAGAAACAAGCCGAGGTCAAAGGGTAGGAGAAAGTCACAAAGTCAGTATAACAAGCCAGAGAGTACGTAACCAGAAAGCACACGTTCAGTATCAATACTATAAAGCAAAGACCACAACAGGGCACTGAGAGACAGGAAAGGTAGGTATATATATATCCTTGCCTTAATTCTGATTGGATAACTTCCAATTAGAATTAACAAACACACGTGGGGGATATCTATACCCCCCACTGTGATTGTTGCACTGTCGCTTTAACGCCGGGTCACGTGAGCAACCCCGGCGTACTGATATCAGTGCCGGCTCCCAGCGTGCAGCATTAGACATGCTGCCGCTGGGAGGAGGAGAAGAGGACGCGAGCGGCGTGTCAAGGGAAGAGGGCGCCGCTCGCCGACCGGTAAGAGGAGGTGGGACTGCGGGCAGCGACGGACCGAGGGTGAGTGCTGCGAGAGGATTGCAGCCTCCCCTCACCGCTGCCCACGGAGACCTGACATAACCCCCCCTCGAGTACCGCCCAGAGGGCGGGAAGCCGAAGGCTTCAAAGGAAACCGCGCATGAAAGGAGCGGATCAAAGAGGGTGCGTCCAAGTCAGAGACAGAAACCCACGACCGCTCCTCAGGGCCGTAACCCTTCCAATCAACCAGATACTGCAACCAACCTCGAGAGAAACGAGAATCAAGGAGAGCAGCCACCTCATATACGTCACTAGAGACCACGCGGAGGGCATCAGAACGCCTGAGAGACCCAGAGAACCGATTACAGAGCAAGGGCTTCAAAAGGGAGGTGTGAAAGGTGTTAGGTATACGCATGGAAGGAGGCAAGGCCAGGGAGTAGGACACAGGATTCACCCTACGCAACACCTTATAGGGACCAAGGAACTTGGGCGCGAACTTCATCGAGGGAACCCTAAGGCGGAGATTCCTAGAGGACAACCAAACCCTATCACCCGGAGCATAAGAAGGAGCCGCACACCTACGACGATCAGCAAATCTCTTTTGAGTAGCAGCAGCACGACAAAGAGCAGCATGGACCTGATCCCACATCTTCCACAAGGAGGTGAGGGTCTCGTCCAAAGCGGGCATTCCCTTGTCGGAGAACACACCGGGAAGGACAGCGGGTTGGAACCCATAAGCCACCATAAAAGGACTTACGCCAGTAGAAGAATGAGACACAGTTTTCCTGGCAAATTCAGCCCAGGGAAGGAGATGGGACCAGTTGTCCTGGTGTGCATTCGTGAAACAGCGTAAATACAACTCCACAGACTGATTTGCTCATTCGGCAGCTCCATTAGATTGCGGATGATACGAGGAAGTAAACGATAAGGAGACCCCCATCTCAGCACAAAAGCCCCTCCAAAACCGAGAGACAAACTGAGGGCCCCTGTCAGATACGATATCTTGTGGTATACCATGCAAGCGGAACACTTCTTTGGCAAACACCTGAGCCAACTGAACCGCAGAAGGTAGCTTCTTAAGCGGAATGAAGTGCGCCATTTTGGAGAACCTATCCGTTACAGTCAAAATTACTGTCTATCCATCAGATGAAGGAAGATCCACAATAAAGTCCATGGATAAGTGTGTCCACGGTTTCTTGGGTACAGATGGGGCATAACTAGTCCCAGGGGTTTAACATTAGGGGACTTACACTGTGTGCAGACACGGCAAGCCTGCACATAATCTACCACGTCTTTTTTGAGTGAGGGCCACCAAAACTGTTGGAGGAGACCCTTGTAAGTCTTGGTAACCCCTGGATGACCAGCCGTTTTGGCTGTGTGAAATAAAGTTAACAACTTCTTTCTGTCTTTTACTTTCACGTATAGCTTACCAATAGGAGTCTCATGGGGTGCTTGGGATTGGTATGACTTGATACCATCAAGAAAAAGAGACGAAATAACCAAACAGGTAGTAGCTATTATATTAGTTGTGGGTACAATGGGCTCAGGAGTGGAGGTAATAGAATCTACAGGTTCGTACTGGCGGGAGATAGCATCAGCCTTGACATTTCGATATATCAATGTGATTATGTACTGAAAACGTGAGAGAAATAAAGACCATCTAGCTTGTCGAGAGGATAACCTTTTAGCATCTGCGATAGAGGATAGATTTTTATGATCGGTTATAACCAGAATCTTATGTCTAGCTCCTTCTAACAAGTACCTCCATTCTTTAAATGCCATCACTATAGCTAATAAATCCCTGTTCCCGACGTCGTAATTCTTTTCAGACTCTGACAAGCATTTAGAAAAGTAACCACAGGGAAGGAGGGGTTCGTCATACGATTGTCTTTGTGACAACACTGCTCCTATACCTGATTCAGAGGCGTCTACTTCCAGTACAAAGGGAAGGATCAGGATGGTGTAACACAGGGGCAGTGGCAAATGCCTTTTTAAGAGTCTCGAAGGCCACAATAGCATTAAGGTTCCAAACCCTGGGGTGTAAACCTTTTTTAGTCAGTTTAGTGATAGGGGAATAATGGACGAGAAGTTTTTAAAAAACTTTCTATAATAACTGGCAAACCCTATAAATCGCTGTATTGCCTTAAGTCCTTGGGGAAGGGGCCAGGACAGTATAGCTTCCAATTTAGAAGGATCCATGCTGAATCCTTGTTCAGAAATAACATAACCCAGGAATTGTACAGAAGTTTGGTCGAATAAGCATTTTTCTAATTTACAATAAAGACCGTTCTGCAACAACCTCTTAAGCACCATCCTAACATGAGTATGATGTGTCTTCAAATCCGGGGAATATACAAGTATGTCATCAAGGTAGACTACGGCACAGACATGCAGTAGATCTCTAAGGACATCGTTTATGAGATCCTGAAATACGGCAGGAGCATTACACAATCCAAAAGGCATGACCAGGTACTCGTAATGCCCACTGCGTGATTGAACGCCGTTTTCCATTCATCGTTCTCCTTGATACGAACAAGGTTATAAGCCCCCCTGAGGTCTAGTTTTGTACAATATTTAGATAAACACAAAAAGAATTCAGCGCTAGTAATCACAAAATTAGTCAAGGTAGGCAGCAACCCAAATGAAGGAAAACCCCTCGGGTCCTTCGGTGGATAGATACAAAAAGATATGGAAGGGCTGTGCCAAATAAGAGTAGATAGTCCAGTAAAGTATTGATAGGGTGCCAATAGATGGTCTAGGATACTTGATAGAGTTCCTCTGTGGATGCGTCTAGTGTAGACCGTTCCGTATATGTAAATACAAGAGAGGTAGAGGCGACTAATGGTATAGTATGAAAGTTCAGGGTGTGATAGGTAACAAAATGTAGAAAACTCACATTCAAGAGAGCTATGGCCAGCTCTGGTGTGGATTGTGTACAGCGGTATAATCCCCGCTTATAGGATATGTAGGGAGGGGGTCTCCGTCAACACCGTCTGGTAGTCCAGAACTCGGAAAAGAAAGACAGAAAGCGACAATAGTGCTCTCAATTTTGATGTGGTTCAGTGTGCAGATAAGAAGAGGTAAAAAACTCACATTTGAGGGAGCTATTGCCAGCTCTGGTGTGGATAGCGTACAGCGGTATAATCCCCGCTTATAGGATTTGTAGCGGCGATACGTCCGTCAGCACCGTCTGGTGATCCAAGGCTCCAATATAGAAAAATAAAAAGCAGCAATAGTGCTCTCAATTGTGATAGGTTAAGAGAGTAGTAGAGGAAATAAAATAATACTCACAAAGATAGAGCAGAGGTACTGCTCTATGGATAGGCGCTGCTGGTATGATCCCCACCTAGGATTTCTTGGAGTACTGGAACTTTAAAATTGCCAGTGGAAGTAAAAGTAACCCGGAAAGGTTAAAATGCCAGGAATAGGTAAAAAAAAGTTTAAAGTGCATAGAGAGTGCAATAAAAAGAGGATTGGTACAATAAAGTAGCCAAAAAACTTTTATTGATCTAAAATACACAATAAAATACAGAATTAATAACCATATTTAGAACCTTTGACACGATCAAACAACTCAGTAATGAGAGGGATCGGATAGGCATTTTTAATCGTTATATTGTTTAGAGCTCTGTAGTCTATACACGGTCTCAAATCGCCCTCCTTTTTTGCCACAAAAAAGAAACCAGCACCAGCAGGAGAGGAGGACCTTCTAATAAAACCTTTACTTAAGGCTTCCCATATGTACTCCTCCATGACCTGGTTTTCTTTCTCAGAAAGAGGGTAGACCTTACCCCTAGGAGGCATAGTACCCGGTAATAGGTTTTTTGCACAGTCATACGCACGTTGTGGGGGTAGCTTATCTGCCTCCCTTTTTTCGAAAACCAATGCAAGGTCTGCATACACAGAAGGGACAGAAACAGAAAGTGGTTTAGCCGTGGGCACGTTGAGTAAACAAACGGGACGTACATTAGTCATACAGTCTCGTTGACAGGATTCCCCCCAGGAGAGTATATCTAAACAACCCCAATCAAGTACTGGGTTGTGTTTAACTAACCAGGGAAAACCCAGAACGATGGAAGCAGTAGGGGAGTCAATAATTTGGAAGGTTAACCTTTCCTTGTGTAAAGCACCCACAGACATAACTATATCTTGTGTTTCATGGGTCACCAGAGGTTTCTCAAGTGGTCTACCATCTATGGCCTCAACGGCCAAGGGTGTGACCTTTTGGATCAAAGTCAAGGCTGCGGTTTTGGCAAAGTTCTCATCCATAAGGTTGTCTGCCGCACCTGAATCGATCGAGGCTTTGGTTCTTATAGTGGTTTTATTGACCAAAAGAGAAACCGTAATAAATGGTCTGGAGATGGACACATGAGGGGACAAAGTCATAACACCCGAGGCTGACCCCTCCCTAGGCCTTAGGTGCTGTAGTTTCCCTGTAATTTAGGGCAGGTATTAGTGGTGCCCCCTCTTTCCACAATAAAGACATAACCCCTCCTTTCTACGATACGTTATTTCAGCCTCAGTTAACCCCGTAGCACCCAATTGCATGGGTTCGTGGGATGGTTGCCTAGGAGCGGGTAACACTAGTAATGCAGTACTGGGTAGAGCAGGTAACACCCGTGTATCCAGCCATCTTTGACTACGTCTCTCTCTAATGCGGTTATCAATAAGGATTACATAGTCTATAACATCATCTAGAAGGACAGGCAGTTCCCTGGATGCTATTTCATCCAGTATGTAAGCGGCCAAACCCTCCTGAAAGGCTGTTACGAGGGCGTCGTTATTCCAAACCACTTCAGCTGCTAGAGTGCGGAATTCGATAGTATAATCCGCTACAGATCTGTTACCCTGTCGAACCCGAAGCAGAGCTTTGCCAGCAGAGGCAACCCTACCGGGTTGATCAAACGTGCGTTTGAATGCTGACAAAAAATCTGCAAAGGACATAGGAGACATATTTTCCCACATGGGGTTTGCCCATGCTAAAGCTCTCCCGGACAGGTGGTTTATCAAAAAGGCAATTTTGGATCTGTCGGTGGGATAGGAACGTGGATTCATCACCAAATGGATGTCGATTTCATTGAGGAAACCACGACACAATTCTGGGTCACCACTATAGCGCTGTGGCGGTGTCATATGGACTACATGAGCAGGAACGGATACTGGAGTGGCAATGGGTTCGGGCACAGCAGCAGCCGCCTCCTGGACGGCAGGCTGCAAGTGTGCAGTACGAGCCAGTATGGTCTGCAAAGCTTGAGCAAACTGATCCATACGGTGGTCCAAGCCATCCATTCTAGCCTCCTGATTAACTAGGAGCTGTGGTATGTCAGCAGGTTCCATTATGGCCCTGTTGTAATGTCAAGATTCGGGGAACCCAACACGCTAACACACACACAGACACACACACAGAAAGTGTGCAGTACCGGACCTTAGAGTGGCCGGGCTAAGCACACACAGAATAGTCAGGAGACAAGCCGAGTAAGGGGAACCAGAAAACAGAATAACGAGAAACAAGCCGAGGTCAAAGGGTAGGAGAAAGTCACAAAGTCAGTATAACAAGCCAGAGAGTACGTAACCAGAAAGCACACGTTCAGTATCAATACTATAAAGCAAAGACCACAACAGGGCACTGAGAGACAGGAAAGGTAAGTATATATATCCTTGCCTTAATTCTGATTGGATAACTTCCAATCAGAATTAACAAACACACGTGGGGGATATCTATACCCCCCACTGTGATTGTTGCACTGTCGCTTTAACGCCGGGTCACGTGAGCGACCCCGGCGTACTGATATCAGTGCCGGCTCCCAGCGTGTAGCGTTAGACATGCTGCCGCTGGGAGGAGGAGAAGAGGACGCGAGCGGCGTGTCAAGGGGAGAGGACGCCGCTCGCCGACCGGTAAGAGGAGGGGGGACCGCGGGCAGCGACGGGTGCTGCGAGTGGATTGCAGCCTCCCCTCACCGCTGCCCGCGGAGCCCTGACAGACACTTGCAGCTCTCAGGCCTAGCTCTCTTGCTTTTTCCCAGGGCTAGAGGTACCCTGCAACCAGCAAACAGGTCCAAAGACTGTCACTGGGATCCCTACAAATCCACACAGGACACAAGTTTCAAAACGTTATAATTTTTTTTTAGGGACTAGCCCATATGATTATTACATTAAGATTGCTGTGACAACTCAATAAAAATACAAACAGACAACATAATGCAAATTATTATAACACAATGACATATTTATAAAGGGGTGGGGAAGACAATAATTAACAGAAAATTTCTCGCCTGCCTGCAGAATTAGCAATATGCAAATCTACCTGAATACGCAAATTAATCAGCCTTGCTATTCAGGTAGTGCATATTGCAGAGGGCACTACACAGGCTACACAGGGTCCATAGCCAAATCCACCTAGTTGGTAGCAATCATCAGCAGTACAGGAGAGCAGGCAAAACATTTAACAGTATACACGCACATTATAAACAATTACATTACACACACCCTACACCTATAATGAGTACAGGGTGACTAAAACATAAGAAAAGTCCAGCAACCTACATAAATAGTCTGTCTGAAGGTCCAAATGTAGACTAACCAGGTACCAGTAACTACATGAAAAGTGTACAGAAGTATCAGCACTTAAAAAATCTTTCACCTATCCAACATGGCTAAGACAATCTAATCCCTTCATTGAAAAAGTTTAAACTCTCCTAATAAACGGAAACTAGTCCTAAATGAAGCTAAAAACCATAAAGCTCAAGTAGTCTTTTTTCAGGAAATGCACTTTATTTGTATTTTTTTTTCAATTTGACAATTTTTATAAAATTTTCGGGCTACAGAAAAGAAAGAGGAATTTCAGGGTGTAATCTTCAATCAAGTAAACGATACATCGTATATCAACGAAAAGATACACTCCCAGTGTCTGGTAATTTCCCTGGACCTGTGTTGGGTGTATCTACGCTCTGTTTTGTTCTATCCAGGAGCCATGCCTTGTCGCTTCTCATCCGTTTGTGGTTGAAGTTTAACAATATGGACTGACATTGGGGGTAGGGTACCGAAAAGAAAAAGTAGGGGGGATGGGTATGTAGGGGACGCATATATTGGTAGTTATGGTTGTACACTGATTGGCTGTTCCTAATGATATAATAGACTGATATATAATGTCATAGTAGGAGGCATGGTGAGGCCCGCAGGGTTCCCACCTTCACCTCGCAGTCATGACACTCCTTATGGGTTACGGGGAGGGCTCGTCAGTTCCAGGTTTCCCCTCATTATTAGCTTTGATGCGTATAGTTTTTCCAGATAATGTTGGCTTCAATGGTGGTAGGGTTAGATGTTATGGAGGAGTGTGCCATTTGTTCATAGTCCCAGTTGAGAGTTACTTGTTCCCTTAAGGCTCTCTTGCTCAGGACTTTACCTTTTTTCCTGCTTTCAAGATTTGGAAAGTGAGTTTAGTCTGTGGTCTGGGTGTGTCCCTTGGTAACATGAACAAGATACATTGATCTGGTGTATGACTTTGCTCTATTTGGGTAACGTTGGGCACCTCTTCAAGGACCATTTTCAAGAAGCTTTGGAGGCTCAGACAGGATCACCAGACATGTAGCATTGTTCCCTATCCCGCCCTGCTTTTCAGAGCTTTTCAATTCAAAGTGTGTTGCCTCTATGTGCCATGTATGCTTTATCCCACTGATAATCTGGAATTGTGTATTCTAGTTCTCTATGCCACGCTTCCCTGTATGGCCTAAGCTCTTGCCGGTATGCATCGATCAGCGCAGTGTATGTAGTGGAGAGTACTCTCTTCGGGGGAGTTGGGGCTGTGCATAACTTTTCAAATTGTGTTAGTTGCATGGGTCCCGTGCCTACATTAAAATTTTCTAATATGTATTACTTCAGTTGCAGGTATGCGAACAGTAGCTTACTCGGCAGGTTGAACTTGGCCTGCAGGTCCAGGAAGGGTACAATTTTTGTTGCCATGAAACAACTGGCACAAGCGTGTGCATCCAAGCCTAACCCATGGTTTATAGTCTAAGGGTTACACTCTGTATTGGTGTGGCTAGGGATGTTGGTCCGACCATGCACAGCGAGTCCTTTGTCGTGTCCCATATCTTAAAGGTGAGACGTGTTGTGGGGAGGGTTGTGGCAGCCCAGTGGCATTGTACACGTGGGACCCAGACGTGCTTCTATTTCTGCCCATTGCGGCCTATTAATCAGGGATTGCATTGGCACTGTCGCTCTGTAGTAGGACTTTATGTCCGGGAGACATAAACCTCCTTTTTGTTTGGGTTTAATTAGTATTGAAGTGACTACTCTGGGTTTGCTTTTGTTCCATATGAATCTGACCAGAATCCTCTGGAGTTTAGTGAGGTAAGTGTTTGGTAGAGGTATTGGTAGTGTCGCAAGAGGTAATGGAACTTTGAGATCAAGATCATTCTTACTGCTGCTATCTTTCCCACCCATGATAGGAAGCAACCTTCCCATTTCTGCATGGTGGAGGCAAAACTGTTTACAAGCGGTTCATAGTTATGCTTATATAGCAAGGTCAGCTTTTTTGTTAATTTTATGCCTAGGAAGGTTATGTAGTCCTCCCTCCAATCAAAGGGGTAGGATGTCAGCAGCCTCCCCATCTGTTCCAGTTCTCGCCCCAGGTACAGGGCCTGGGTCTTTGTCACATTTAGTTTGTAGTATGAGTGCCTTCCATATGTTGCGATTAATGTTAAGAGGTGCAGCAATGACATGCATGGATCTGTCAGGGTAAGGAGTATATAGTCTGCGAATAAATTGGCCTTGTAGTGCTTGTGTCTTATGTTCACTCCGTGTATTTGGTTGTATTGTTTGATTTGGTGTGCAAGTGGCTCTAAAGCCATGACATAAAGTAACGGGGAGAGTGGGCATCCCTGTCTAGAGCCGTTCGTTATAGGGAAAGGGTCAGATAAAAAGCTTGCGTTTAACACCTTCATGGAGGGCGTGGAGTATAGGGCCCTGACTGCCAACATGAATCTCCCAGGGATGTTAAAGTTATTCAAGACACCTTCAATGAAACCCCAGGGCAGGCGATCAAAGGCTTTTTCCGCAAAAAGGGATAATATTAGACCTTCCTCCTGTGTGTGCTGCAGTCCATGGATTATGTTGAGACATTTTTTGGTGTTATTGCTGCCTTGGTGTCCTTTGACAAATCCCACTTGGTCTGAGTCTATTATGTTTGGCAGGACTGTGTTCAGTCTAGCCACTAGGACTTTAGCAAATAGCTTAATGTCCATGTTCAGGAGTGAGATAGGGCGAAAATTTTGGGGATGGGTAGGTGGCTTACCAGGTTTGGGGAGTGCCACTATGTGGGCTAGCTGGCATTCCCCTGGAAATGTACTGAGACCAATGCCTTTGTTAAAAGTTGCTGTCAAGTGTGGAGTATGAGTGGTCCTGAAACTTTTGTAATAGCAATTGGCAAACGCGTCTGGGCCTGGGGCCTTGTTGTTGGGCAGGACGAGGATTGCTTTGCTAACCTCAGTTTCCAATATTGGGTAAGAGAGTGATTGGAATTGTTCATCCATTAATTTGGGTAAGGGAAGGGGGTCTAGGTATCGCTCTATGTCTGGAAGCGTCGGTTGGTGGTGGGAGGTGTTGTTTTTTAGATTGTACAGTGAGGCATAGTATCTGGCAAATTCATTGCTTATATATTTTGGTGCTATGTTTTTTTCCCTTTTTGGGATACAAGGTCGGTGAATTTTTGGCTGGCTTGTTGGTTCTGTAGTCTAGTTGCTAACAACTTGCCCGCCTTGCCCGCCCTGTGAGTAGTATAATGCTTTAAGTCTATGTAGTTTATAACCTGTCTTCTCTAGGGCCTGTTGGTTAATCATTCTAGTTATATGTTGGATTTGGGCCTGCAGAGTGTTGGATGTTGAGATTTGGTTCTGTCTGGTTAAGTCTTGGAGATCCCTCTGCCATCCCACTAGTTGTGCCTGTGATTGTTTACAAAGGTATGAAGCCCTCCTTATTAGTAAGCCTCGGATAACTACCTTGTTTATTTACCAGATGTTCGCCTGGGTGGTCTCTCCGAGAAGAACAGTCTCATCTGTGTCTTCAGGTCTTTTGTGAATGAAGCATCTTTCAGGAGAAACTCATTTAGTCTCCATGTATGGTCATAAGCATCCCTGAGTGTTCGGGTCACCGGCGCATGGTCGTGAGCCAAGTTCTCTGCCCAGGTGGTGTCTTTTGACTGGGGAGTTTAATCCCCTTATGTTATGCGTGTATATCTTCATGGGGGTCTAAACCCCGTTGCGAGTATGAGAGCTAGTTTTAGGAGTTGAGGTCTATTCGAGGGTGCTGCAAGTCCCAGCTGCAACAAACAGTGCAGACTGCCTCTCTGTGTTTTTCTATCGGTGCAGTGTACCAAGTGGACTTGGTGCCCTGTTTCGGGTGTAGGGTGTGTCTCCTTTGTCTTAGAGGAAGGGCGGGGTTCAGTTTGGGGGGTGACCATAGCAAGGCCCAAGTGGGAAAAATAAGTATGTACAATTACCAACTGACCTCCATGTTTGTGGCTAACGAGCTCTATAAGAACCTAGCTGGAACATTATGTGTCTCATTTATACCTTTGCTAGCGTCTGACAATACTGGAAACATAATGGTTAACATTGCCCCATTACCCCTGGTCGCCCACCCGACCTTGATGGCTTGTGTCCCTGACTTATCACTCAGCCCTCTCCACACGTCCCCCCCTCCCATCCCCCTGCCCATATGTATTTTTTTATTTTTTTTCTATTTTAGAAACAGTCACATTGTCGTTGTGCTCAGTGGGTAGAAGGGAGATGGCTCAGTAATCATAACAGGGCGTGGGGGGATGATTTTGCGGCACTAAAAGAGGGTTGGGTGACCCTCCGGTATCTGGGGTCTGTGTGCCCTTGACGGGTGCATTGCGCTCCACTGGAGTCAGGTCCTTTAGGTTGCCGACTTGCCCATCTGGCCCTCAAGGATTCTCCAATGGTGTGGTCCCCCTCACAGGTTTCCCCCTTAACTGCCCCGTGGGTTGTCGATCAAATAATATGTGGAGTGGGTAGGTGGGTGCCCCAGCGGAGCATGTGTTGCCAGCTATCATGTAGCAGAGGCAGGGCCGGCACTTCCTATAAGGAGGGAGCGCCCTGCACACCCATCTCCGGCCCTTTTTACCGCGGACCAGAGAGGAGCGGACTGGAGAGGAGCTCGGCCACGCTACACAAGGAGGGGAGGTGAGAACAAATGGGGGGGAGGTGAGGAGAACAAACTGGGGGGGGAGGTGAGCAGAACAAACTGGGGTGGGAGGTGAGGAGAACAAACAGGGGGGGGAGGTGAGGAGAACAAACAGGGGGGGAGGTGAGGAGAAAAAACAGGGGGGGGAGGTGAGGAGAAAAAACAGGAGGGGGAGGTGAGAAGAACAAACGGGGGGGGGGAGGGAGGGAGAACAAACCAGGGGGGAGGTGAGGAGAACAAACTGGGTGGGAGGCAAGGAGAACAAACGGAGGGGGGGAGGTGAGGAGAACAAACGGAGGGGAGGTGAGGAGAACAAACAGGGAGGGGGGAAGGTGAGGAGAACAAACAGGGGGTCAAGTTTAGTGGTATGGTGCCTAATGATACTTAATGTTTTTAATTTTCATTTTGTCATTCACTAAGAGGAACCACATGTACTTTACTATTAAAGGAGATTAGGTCCTTTCTTTGAGTATATAGGAATGACAATTTTAGACGGTGGCACAACTCACTCAAAATTTTATATACAATTTTCTATTAAAAGTTACGTTTTATGGTTCCACTCAAAAGGGTAATAACGTACACCAACCTATATAACCTCTCCTGATTTTTCTTGATTTATTGTTGTTTAAACTTTAGCGGTTATCCCCCACATGTTAGTTATATATAAATACCTTTCTATTCTCTATAGTTTATGATGTTTTTGATCATAAATTTTCTTTAACCCCTTAAGGACCAAACTTCTGGAATAAAAGGGAATCATGACATGTCCCACATGTCATGTGTCCTTAAGGGGTTAAGGTGGACATGAATACTTTTATAGACCGCCCAAGTTGTCATTACCTTTTTTCGCTCAAAAGTATTCCAAAAAGCCCGATAGATTAAAACGTAATTGCACAAATAATGATGTCTTCTAAGATCAAGCTATTTATACGAACAAAGTGGCATTCAGTGAAATCATTATTCAAACTACTCTGGAAATGTATTCATGAACTCGTATTTGTATATAAAACTTTGTGTTTGATATTACCAAAATAGACCGAACGCACAGCGCCTCACGTGCGGTCAGTCTAAACTATACCCCGGTGGCGATTGAGCTATATTCGTGGGATCTGAGTGATTTCGACATATGTTGGGCGCTCAGACCCAGGCTATCCAGGGATATAATACTTATAGGGATAACTTATTGTTAAAACTATATTTTGAGGTATTATTACCTGGACAGGTAATGTAATTATGTGTGTAATAATTCCATAATAATTGATGGAATATTAAACTGACACATGTTATTAGCCCTTCCAATATTCATTTTTTAGATCTTGAGATTTTATAGAAAATTATTTAATTAAGAGTCGGACTTATTTTAAATCTGTGGATGAGTTTCATTGATTTTAGTAGTTGCCATTTTTTTTTTTATTCTTTATTTTTGTAGTGCGTAAACAGGTAACAATTGCTTAAGAGGTACCCCAAAGGCAATCCTCCAGCAGTACAATAGTATACAGTATATTAGGGTAAATGAGAAAACATGCACATTTAAGTTATTATTAGGAAAGTACGTTGAAATGCTATATTGCATACATGTTCGGTCAGGTGTGATATCGATTAGAGTCGTAGAAGTTGGTCACCCGTAGTGAGTGCGTTGGTTCATGCTTAAACCTGTCCTGTCACATAAGTCGGCATAATTTTTCTTAGGTTTTTCTTAGGTTCTATGTTTTGTAGTGCATATGCGAAGTACCTAGGTTTGCATTGCCCTAGGCGGCTTATGCAATCCGGTGACATACATAGGTAAACATGTGGTGTCAGAGATGAGTAGCGCACTTTTGTTGCAAAAGTAGGGCGGTAAGCAGGATGATACGTTGTGTGCTACGTGCGTATCTGTGTTGTTGAAGGTGGTCACAGGGGCTATTTTGGTATTTGCACACATTCAGGTGTATGTATATATCCGTACACAGATTTACATAAATAGTTGAATAAGGGTAACATCTCAGTAGTTTCACATATTTTGTTTGTAAATAAAGTATGCAGATCTTTTCTAGCACTTATCGCACATTCTCAAGTAGTATGAACGTTTCTACAAAATGACCTGTAAGGAGGTCAGGGTAGAAAGGGATAGTAAGAGGTGGGGAATGGGAGTAGAGGTGGGTTCAGGGTATATCCGGCTCGGGGTGAACTGCACAGGGAGGTCCCGCCCAGCAGGTCATGGAGTGTATGAGTCACGTAACCGGTGGCATTCTCAGCGGTTGGTGTAGTCTTCCCACGGTTCCCAGATTTTGATAAAAATTGGGTAGGTATCTCTTATTTGTGCTGTTAATTTGTCCATGAGGTGGGCCTCCTTGATATTTCGGGTAACATTTGCCATTTGTGGCATGTCAATTTGTAACCAGGTTTGAGTCATGGCTCTCCTGTCAGCTAATGTTATTTTGTTGAGCAATTTCTGCTCTTTATTGGTCAGGTTGTCAACGGGTCGGGCTATTAAGAAAGACCAGGGGTCCGGTCTCATCTCAGCGGTCAAGGCTCTATACCACACACCAACAGCGAGGGTCATCAATGCAGGTTTTGTCTCGGAACCTCTCAAAATCACAAACGGCTCCCGACAAGGTTGCCCGCTGTCGCCCCTCCTATACGTCATGGCCCTAGAACCCCTAGCAGCAGCAATTAGACAACATTCCTCCATACATGGGGTAACAATAGGAGATAAAGAATACAAGGCGAGTCTATTCGCGGATGACGTCCTTCTGACCCTGACACAGCCCCACATATCCCTTCCCAAACTCATGGCTACCATCACGGAGTATGGGAAACACTCCTACTACAAGTTAAATGTCACAAAGACGCAGGCGATGGGGATGGGGCTGCCAAAGGAAACACTAGCTAGACTCAAAAGCGCCTTTCCATTTGACTGGCGAGGGGACCACTTAACATACCTGGGCATACGCATCCCACCGAGTACCGACAAACTGTTAGAACTCAATTACACCAAGCTTCTGAAGGAAACAGCAGCCACACTGGGATCGTGGGAAGGGAAATATCTATCATGGGTAGGAAGAATTACAGTGCTAAAAATTATGCTGCTCCCAAAACTCCAATATCTTCTGAGAACCCTCCCCATAAAACTGCCACTCGCGTATCTGACCTCCTTCCAGAGACTGATAACCAGATTTGTGTGGGCGAACAAAAAACCCAGGGTAGCGAATAGAACACTACAAATACCACTGAGAAAAGGGGGATTAGGCATGCCAAATGTACGTGACTATTATACTGTCAGTGATCAAAGTAGCAACGGCGGGAGGGGAGGCTCCACAATGGACAAAGATAGAATCATACTGGACACAATGTACATCCCTCAAGGAACTATTATGGCTACCACAAAAACTCCGACCCGACACATACTTCCATTAGCAACCACCCAACTCACACTGCAATTCTGGGACGAAAACAGGAAGAGGGAAGGGACAGAGGGGACACCCTCTGGGGACGCCCCAATCTCATGCTTAGCAATAAGGATCCCGACGTTTGATGCAAAAAAATGGTCAGAAAGGGGTTGCTCTAAGATTGCCCACATGTATCAGGGAGACCAGCTAATGCACTTCCCAGACCTCCAAGCTAGGTACGGCATATCCAGCAATGCGTTATTCTCATACTTGCAGCTGAAATCCTTACTCACAGGGATACCAATAAACCACCAAGGGTCAGCCACTAACCAATCCATAGAGCATCTATGCCTCTCTTGTAAACCTCCCAAAAAAACGATCTCCAAGATCTATAACGCGCTCATAGACGACAGGTCAGACCCAGGCATGACATTCCAAAAGACATGGCATACAGAATTGGGGCAAGACATAGATGAGGAACAGTGGCAAAGGGCGTTTACAATACATAAAGGCAACACACGATGCACATCTCATCTAGAAACTATCAGAAAACTGCAATATAGATGGTATAGGGTACCCGAACAATTAGCTAGGATTTATCCGAACACTCCCAATGTATGCTGGAGATGCGGGACAGAAAAGGGTACAATGAGCCACATCTGGTGGTCATGCAAGGAGATTGGGGACTACTGGGAAATGGTAGAAGGAATAGCTAAAGATCTAATGGGCAGGCAATGGAAACTTTCCATCCAACAATGCATATTATTCATGTTACCACAGGCACTGACCAGAGTTGAGGAGGCTCTGCTGTTCCACTTGCTGATAGCAGCGGTGACATTAATAGCCAGATCGTGGAGGTCACCATTGCCTCCAACCAGGGAGGCTCTCATGAAGCAAATATCACTAAACTGGCAATACGAAAAAATGGCAAACACACATATCGGATTCAAAAAACACGTAGGACCAGCTAGCGAGAGATGGGAAGAGTACAGGGGGGAAAACAAGGCAAAGGACCGAGGTGGGTCTTAAAAGACAGGAGGGACGGATAGTTAAGAGGGAAGAGGGAGGAGGGAAGCATGGAGGCGCTCACTACATAGCGCAATACTAACGTAGATGACAATCCCAACAACCACGAGAACCCTTAAAGAAAAGGGCACAGACCATAACAACAGGAACAGAGCTAGATAGCAGCTAGTCACCACACCAATCAGAAAACACCGCAAGAGAGTGTAAGGGGCGTGGAAGGGTGTTGATATTGTATTAATGTATTAATGTATAATGTTAAGGTACAACACTTCTGATTGTCAGGGCATGGTATGTCAACACTCTAACCCCAACCAATTTCCTTTCTGTACCCATGTAATGATTGTAGTATTAATGTATTACTGTACAATGTTAATGTACAATACTTAGGATTGACATGGCATGGTATGTCACCAATTGACCCCAACCCTTTTTCTTTTCTGTACCCCGAGTTTTTTTTTTTTTTGAGAAAATATTTGAAAAACAATAAAAATTGTCAAATTGGAAAAAAAAGAAAGACCAGGGGTCCGGTCTAATTGGTTTGTTTAATACTGCTGTCAGCAGGTGGGCTATGTCTTCCCAATAGGTCACTACCTTGGGGCAAGTCCACCACATATGTAGGTATGTACCTTTCTCCCCACAGCCCCTCCAGCAGGTATCAGTGGTTGTTTTGCCCATGCGGTATAGTTTGACCAGTGTGGTGTACCACCTCATGAGTGTCTTGTAGCACTGTTCTTGGTGGAGTACACATATGGATGCTTTTGTCGCTGCCTCCCATATGTCTTGCCATTCACCCCCCTCCAGTGTTTGTTGTAGGTCAGCTTCCCAGTGTGTGACATATGCGGGAGTGTATGTTTTATCTGGTGCGCTAAGCTGTGTGTAAAGGCGGGTGATGAGGCCGGTACGTGGTCCTTCCGCCACGCATAGTGCTTCATAGAAGGTTGGTTTAGTGTTGGCTGCCGCCCTGACTCGCGCGCTTCCGGCAAAGTCCCTTGAGCTGAATGTATCAGAAATGGTCTGAGTGTGCCGTCGTGGTATAGTTGGTGGTATCTTTGGATGCCCGTGTTTTCGATACCTTTGAAGTCTCTAGCAGTTAGGCTGGGTGGGAATGCTTTGTTGCGTAGGTATGGTGTGAGCGGCGACATGGGATGTGTGAGTGCATGTTTGTGGGCTGCATAATCCCAGATCCTGATGGAGTTCAGGATTGCTGGGCAGGCCGTGGATATCGGTGGTCTATCTTGTCTTGGAACCCATATCCAATACTGTGGGTCGACCCATCTGTGGATGTCGGGTGGTGAGTGCCACTCCACTATTGTGCTAGTTGTGCCGACAAATAGTAGGCGTGTAAGTTGGGGAGGCCCAGGCCCCCTCTGCTCTTGGGTGTGTACAGCATTTGTCTCGCTATCCTGTGCCTCTTCCCGGCCCAGATGAAGTCGTCTATAGCGGTTTGTAGTGGCTTGAGGTCGCCTTTGGTGACCCTTGTCGGTAGTGCCTGGAAGAGGAGGCGCGGCAGTAAGTTCATTTTTACACTGTGTAGCCTTCCTATCCACGAGATGGGTTTGTTGTTCCAATGGGTAAGGTCTTTGATTAGCGTGGTCAGTAAGCGTTGGTGGTTGGTGGTATATATGTCTTTAGGGTTGGGCGGGAGTGCGACCCCCAGGTATTTGATTGGTCGTTGGGTGATGGTTAGTCCATGGGTTTGGGCCAACCAGGCAGCGTCTGCGTTGGAGATTCCAATGGGCATGCCTACTGACTTGTCAACATTTATCTTATACCCCAAGACGCGTTTGTATTCGTCCAAGAGTTCTAGGAGGTGTGGAACTGAGTCTTTAGGTTCAGTGAGGGTCAACAATATATCATCGGCGTATGCCGATACTTTAAACTCTTCAGTTGCCACCTGGATGCCCTTTATCCCCGGATGTTCCCGTATAAGTGTTAGTAAAGGTTCTAGGGCCAGGATGAATAACAGGGGGGGCAGCGGGCATCCCTGACGTGTTCCGTTTTTAAGCGCAAAGGGGCGTGGCGCCGTTCCCTGCACTAGTGTCTGTGCTCTGGGGTTTATATATAGGGCGTGTACTGCAGTGAGGAATGTGTCTGGTAGGTGCATTTGTCGTAGTAGTGTAAATAGATATGGCCAGAGGAACCTGTCAAATGCCTTCTCTGCATCCAAGGAGAGGAGCAGATTAGGCGTTTGTTTTCTTTCGGCCCTCCATATGAGGTCCACTGCTCTCCGCGTATTTTCATACAGCTGCCTGGCGGGGACAAAGCCCACTTGATCCGCATGTATGTATCTGGCGAGCAGTGGGTTGAGTCGATTGGCCAGTAGTTTAGCGTACGTTTTGAGGTCAAAGTTAATAAGGGATATGGGCCGATAGTTGGAAATGTGGGTGTGGTCTCTGTCTGGTTTAGGGATGAGGGTAATGTCTGCTGTCGTGAGGTCTTGATGTGGTGTTTCTCCCTCTGTCCATTGTTTGTACATTTTAGTTAGGTATGGGGTAAGTTCTTCTTTGAAGGTTTTGTAGTATGTGCCGTCAAAACCATCCGGCCCCGGGGCCCTAGGTCCCTTTAGTCCAGTGACGGCTAGGATGACTTCCTCCAAGTCTATGGGGGCTCCCAGCGGCTCCGTCAGGTTGGCGGGGAGCCTCTTGGGTTGGGCTTTGTTTAGAAATGTCATGACCTCTCCCATGTACTCCGTGTTGGTCTCAGTCGGGGCGGGTGAGTGGTCGTATAGATTGGTGTAGAATTGTGTAAATTCGACGTTGACGTCATCGGGATTGGTGAGGATTGTTCCTTGTTTATTTCTTACCGCTATTGTTGTGGTCGTATGTGTTTTAGGTCTTAAGGCTCTTGCTAATAGTGTCCATTTTGTTGGACTTCTCGTAAAAGAGCCTTTTCGTGTGGCGTATATCATTGCTGACCTCGTCAACCATTAGCTCCCTAATCATCCGTCTTATTTCTTGTAAGTCTCTTGTCGTGGTTTGGGTGGCTGTTTGTTTATTTTGCAGTTCCGTTTTGCGGAGCTGTTTTAGGAGGTCTTTCAGTCTTTCATATTTTTTCTTTTTATAGTGTGTGGCCAATTTTATGAGGTGGCCCCGGATTACTGGCTTATGGGCCGCCCAGAGGGTCGTTGGTGATATGTCCGGGGTGTCGTTGGTTAGGAAGTAGTTTGTGATCTCCTGTCTAAAGCTTTCCAGTATTTGTGGGTTTTTAAGGAGGGAGGCGTTCATACGCCATTTCCAGGGTGCACGTATCCCATTTGTTTTAGGGTTATCTCTATGTCAGCGTGATCTGACCAGGAGATTAGGTTTATTGCAGAGGTCTTAATCCACTGCATACCCAGGCAATTCGTGAGGAAGAGATCTATGCGGGAGTAAGTGGCGTGAGGGGCCGAATAGAATGGATAGTCACGCTTGATTGGATGTTGGATGCGCCATGGGTCCAGTAGTCCTGTGTTGAGTATAAATTTGTGTAAGAGTTTGTCCTGACACCCTCTGTGTTGTGAGCGCGGGAGTCGTTGGCCTCCCCCCTGGTCCGCCGCTGGGCAGGGCGTCGCATTAAGGTCCCCCCCTAATATTACTACTCCCCTCGGGATGTCAGTTACTACTGACTCGAGGTTTGTCTAGAACTCAGGCATGGGGGAGTTTGGTGCATAGACATTTATCAGATGGTATGTGTTGGAGTGAAGTGTGCCCGACAGAACCACGTACCGGCCTTCTGTGTCTGTTTGCACGCCTGTCACCTGCAGGGGGCATTTCTTGTGTATGAGTATTTCTACCCCGTTCTTTTTACATTAGGCATGCGATGCGTATGTTTTTGTGTATATGTGATTCGTTAGAGTTATTCATGAGGAGCGTGGTATATGTGTCTCTTGTACGAAGGTGATGTCAGCCTTCTGGCGACGCACCTCTCTCAAGAGCAGTCTCCGTTTAGTGGGCACGTTTAGTCCATTCACGTTCAGGGAGGTGATTTTCAAGTCCATGTTTTGTTGTGCGTTAGTGTGTGTCCGCTTACCCAACCTATGGTTGTTTGTCAGTCTGTTCCGGGTTCTTATCCGGGCCTGCGCCGTCCACCCCGGCCGGCTTATCCCTGTATTTCAGCCTTTGCCCCTATCCGGGTGCGTGTATAGGAGGGGGAAGGGTAGAGGAGGGGGAGGGTTGACAGGTAGGGGGTAATATTAGGTGTATTACCTAGGAAAAAGTAAATATGCACGTTAAATATGCAAACCAAGAGATATTGTGAGTGCGCTAAGTTCACTAAATGCGCAAGCTATTAAAAACAGTTTATAAACAGTAAGTAATACAATAAAGGCATCCGGGTCTTACCAATCACCAGGAGCTATAGGGGGTGGGTGTCCACCGCGTTGAGGGTATCTCCTCTATCGGGGGGAAGCTCAGCCGATACGCACCCTGGCGAGGCTCGTATAAAAATAAAATCAAACTGTGTCTCCTGGGCCTGCAGGGGAGGGGGCATTTGTTTTTTTCTGCTTGTTTTGACCTTTTGCTTGTTAGGTTCTTATATCGAGTGGTCAGTTGTGTGTTAACCTTCTGTACGCCTTTCTGGTGCAGCAGTTTGCGTCGTGGGCGGGGGCGGCATTATTGGTCACTGTGGTCGTGCGGGGCTAATGTCAGTATCCCTCATTCTTTGTCCCCATAGGGTTATGCGCATCTCCGTTTGTCGGTCACATAGATCTTTATTTGCGTAGGCTGGGGGTGTCTATGTCCTCTGGGGTTGTATGGGCAAGTGCTGGACTATTCCCTTTCTTTAGTAATTGTCTATGGGGGTTAGATCCCATCAGCGTACCTATGTGGGTCCACCCCCATAGTGTAGGTACGTCCCCTTGGTCCCTGCTGCCTAGTGCGCCTAAGGTCATAGATTCCCCACGGGGAGCTCGGTCAGAGGGGTGGGTCTGTCATGTGCCGTCTCACAGTATGTCGTGTTCATATTTGAGTGGGTATTCCAGGTCTCGTGACCCGAAAGTCCCGCTCTTTTGGTGGTTGCCTTATTAACTCTGTAGGGCAGTTTACTTTCTTTTGTTCCTTCCTTTGCCCCGTTACCCCACGTTTAAAATCATAGTTAAACATTGAATATGTCGTGAGTGATTTATCAGCACCGTGGACAAAAGGTCTGTGAAGTCCCCTTTCCCCCCCCCCCCCCCCCCCAGGTCCCAGTGATAATATTACACCAGTATGAACAGTAATTAATACAATGCTATGGAGCTCTAACTAGGTACATTGACGTTTAGGAATGCTGTTAAAACTGTACAGCACATGAACTAGCCTAAAATCAATATTAAATGTATACATGACGGTATACATTACGGTATGTCCATGGTTTCAGAGTGGTCGAGGGTGTTGGTCTTCCCAGCTTTCCGGCAGAGGTGACAGTTCTGATGTGCCGTTTACTGGAAGCTGTAAGTCGTCCGCTACTGTTATACCCAAGTCCATCAGGAAGGCTCGGACGTCGGTTGTAGGTAGTAATATCGCCGGCGTGGGGCCTTGGAAGATCAGTATCTTGAAAGGGTATCCCCATGCAAATCTGATCCCTTTCTGCCTCTGTAGTTCTTTGACCGGCTTCCACGCCCATCTGCGGAGAAGTGTGGCCGGAGCAATATCCTGGTATAGTTGGATCTCTCTCCCATCAAATTTAAACGGCTGTGTTCTGCTGATTTTCAAAATGGCGTCCTTCGTCTTGAAGTAGTGCCATTTTATAATGACATCCCTTGGCGGGCTTGTGTCTGGGCCTTTTGCTCTGAGAGCTCTGTGTGCTCTGTCGATTTGCCACATGTGGTCAGGCATGTTTGGTATATGTAGTTGGAAGAGTTGGACCAGCACAGTTTCTATGTCGTCTTCTCTCACCTTTTCAGGCAGACCTCGGATGCACAGATTATTGCATCATGATCTGTTGGAGATATCCTCCAGTTCAACCTCCAGGTCACTGAGTTTTTGTTGAAGTGCGTTGGTGAGTGTAAGAGTGCTGTTTTGCACTGTAACTAGCCGTGCCACTCTGTGTTCTGTTTCAGTTGTGCGGCCTTCACTTCCTCTGCCGTGCGTTTGATTTCCGATGCCAGATATCCCTTCACTTCTGCAAGAGATTGAAGGATGGCACAGGATGATGCTTCAGGTGTTTTGCCTGCCACTGTGGGAGCCTCCAGAGAGCCGGTAATGCCGGTGCTCGTTTCCTCCATGGTGCCACGTGGTGACGGTCGTGGGGTTGCAAGCATGTCAGCCACTGAAATGGCTTTCCTGGGGCCTTTCTTTGTAGTTTTGCGGGTTGACATCCGTGGTTGGTCGATCGTGGGGATGTTAGGGTCCGGTTCTGGTGCTTCTGGTGTGGGTTGGTGCCGTTTGCAGTGCTTATTTTGAGCCTCTGGTGCGGAGCTCTGACTTTAGGCATCCATCTCTTTCAGCAGTCAGGCCACGCCCCCAGTAGTTGCCATTTTTAACCATGGCTATCAAATATACTGAAAGGGCAATTATTTTTTGTGAATATGATTATGATTTTATTTTCAATAGACAATGGATGTTAATCAACTGTATGCATGTTGGGACTCGCAGGCCCCATTTATACGGCAGCTGTAGAGGCGCGCAGGCCTCCGAAATTTTAATTTAAGCTTGGTTTCTGAGACTCGCAGGTCTTCATTGGTTTGAACATAAACATAACATAGGCATTGGCATTATTCTGCATCTTTTGTATTTATAACATTGTTTTGGTTGGGCGTGTATGGGGGGATGGGGTGTTTGGTACCCCAGGTGGGGGGATCAGGGGGGATCTTCGTCATGTCTAAGTGTGGGTGGAGGTGTGAGTCTCTCTGTTGCGTGTAGGTGCGTGGTAGGGCCCTGTCTGTTATTTTGTTTTCACTTGAGTCTTAGTTAAGGGTCCCAGGCATTAGGGGTAGGGGTCTCCTACGCGTTCCCTGGGTTGTCGTGGCGGTGTGAGTCTTTGGGGCTCTTTGGTCACCTGACCAGCCTTTATTCAGGTGTTGCTCAAATTATCAGGTGTCTGCAATCTCAGTTATCCTTGGGCTCACTGGTCTCGATTATTTGAGAGCACATAGGTCTCTTACATGCATTAGCGGTGTGGTTTGATACTATGTGTCAGGCGTGTCATTTTGCGTCATCATTGATTATCAAGATATCAGTAAATAAACATCATTAATTGGATTAATTGTTAAGTGTCTGGGTTAGTGTCCACCTATCAATATAATTAATTGGCTCAAAAACTAAGTGGTTAGCTAGGTGTCCACCCACCGATAGGTGGTATTGTTCTGGACACGGGTGGGGACAGAGGGCTCAAGCGCCATCTTCCCTAGCATGAGGTTTACTCGGTGGAAAGGGGGGCTTGAGCGTCATTTTACCCAGTCGGTGATGTCAGGTCTTGTGGTCATGTGCAAGGTCTCTTATGAATAGAACATTTCATTAGTACAGTGTTCTCATGGCCTTCAAATTATACTATGTTGCGAGTTAGGGGAAATTCATCAGTTTCTGAGTTAGTCATGTCCTTATAGAGAATACGGTCTCTGTTCATTGTATTAAATGTGCTGGGAAATTCTGTCATGTAATGTAGTTTTAAAATGGAGAAGTCAGGTAATGAGGACAAAATGGAGGGTTTGTCTCAATGTGAGGGTTAAAATGGAGTTAGTACAATAATTCAATACAAGTTCAATAAAGATTTTTAATAATTCTACATCAGTGTGTTACGGAAGGCCCTTTTTTGTGTGTCTGATCTTTTGTATCCCGTCGGACCACTGTCTTAGGGTCTCATTTGTAGTGTGCAGTGTTGTGTGGCTCGTCCAGCGGGAGACTGGGGGTTGGCATGTACATGTTGAGCGGCTTCTGCGTGTCGCGTGGCCCCCAGCGTTGTGGTCGCAACTTGAGATATGGGGTGGGGGGGAGATGTGTGTGGGGGAGGAATGGGGTGGTGTTGGGGGGTATGAGGATGTCTGTGAGCGATGAGGAGGGTCATCGGTCAACAGTCCATTGGGGTATGAGGATTGTGTTTGGGGTGTCCTCTGTCGGTGTCGTGGTGGTCATTGGGTCAGAGTTTTAGTTGGTAGTTTTCTTTTGCGGTGTCGTGGGGTTGGCGATGGCTGTCATGGTCAATTCTTCTATTTTCCTGAGTTCTTCCATTTGGGCGAACCAACTTTTGAGTGGGGGCGTTATCTTTTGCTTCCAGAATTGAGGGAGAACTTGATTGGCTATATTTAGTATTCTAACAGTCATGGATTTCTTGTATTTAGATCGGGGTGGTGGTGGTGGTGGGGTGTGTGATGAAGTAGCATTGCCGCCAGTTCCACGGGGGGTGGCGCATCGGAGAACCTCTCTATTATTTCATGTATTCCCTTCCAATATGGTTTGATTACCTCACAGTCCCACCAGATATGTCTCATAGTGCCTACCTCTTTTTCACATCTCCAGCACAGTTCGGTTTGGTTTGGGTCTATACTGTGAAGGAGATGTGACGTCCGGTACCAATTTGTTAATAATTAATATGCCGTCTCCTGTGTTCTGCTGTATACCGAGCAGTGGTGTGTGAAGTAGCAGATGGTTTCCCATTCCGCTTCTGAAAATGTTTTGTTTAGAGCTGTTTCCCATCTTCCCATGAAGAGGGGTCGTGCTGTAGGGGTCTTGGTTTGGAGCATGGTGTATAAGAAGGATACGCCGTGTGGCATGTTGTCTGGGTGCAAGCACACTGTTTCGAACGTGGTCCGGTCTCTAGTAAGTGCCAGTCCCTGTGGCAGGGTGAGGACAAAGCTGGCCAGCAAGGCATTTTTGAAATGGTGTAGGAAGGTGGATGGGACCTCTCCCAGCATGTCAGCTAATGGTTTGCATTTACCCTTCGTCAGTATGTGGTATAAGCGTGGAGTGTGGGTTGATAAGGTGTCCTTAAACGCCTTTGGGTCTAGTCCAGGTGGAAAGTCGTCGTTGTGTGTCAGTGGCAGGAGAGGAGAGGGTTATGGTGCCAGATTGCCTATTTTCGAGGCTGTTCGCCACACACTCAAGGTGTGTTTAGTGTATATGGATAACTTTCCCACCCGCGGCCGCCCGGAACCAAGGTATCCTGGAGAGCGGTCAGCCTGCCTCCTCCTCCTCCACCGTCTTCCAAAGCTTGTGTACCCCATCCTTTCACCACTCCACCACTCTCTGGTGGTGTGTGGCTACGTAGTAGAGGTGGAAGTTCCGGAGGGCTAAGCCCCCCTTGTCCTTAGGCTGCATGAGGGTGGCGAGTCTCATCCTGGGTCTCCTGCCATTCCAAATGTAGTTGGCCATTGCGGTTTTAAGGGAATTAAAGAATGGTTTGGGGATTGTGATGGGGACGGCCTGGAGAAGGTACAGGAGGCGTGGGAGGAAGTTCATCTTTATGACCTGGACCCTTCCCAGCCATGATATGTGCGGGTATGTCCAGTCTCTCATGTCCTTTTGAAATGTTGCCAGCATGGAAGCGAAGTTTTCCCGAAAGAGATCTCCGCTTTTCTTAGTCAACCAGGTACCCAGGTATCGTATTCTGTAGTCTGCCCATTAGAAAGGGAAGCTCCGGTTTAAGGGCTCGGCCCGTTTGGCTGGTATGCTAACGTTGAGGATATAGGACTTTGTATAGTTTATTTTCAGATCGGAGACGTCTCCAAATGTCTGAAAGGGAGATTTCTGGGTTGGACACTACAAAAAGAAGGTCGTCTGCGAACGCGGCAACTTTGTGGTGTGTCGTGCCGGTTTCAAGTCCGATGATGTCTTTGTTACGTTGGATGTGTGTCAGGAATGGTTCAAGGGCAAGGACGAATAGCAGCGGAGACAGGGGGCATCCCTGCCTAGTGCCGTTGTGTATAGTGAATGCATTGGTCAACGCCCCGTTGACCATTTTATGTGCCATCGGTTCTCGATACAGTGCCTCTATCCATCTTCGTAGGCAGGGCCCCACCCCCATGTGTGCCAGTGTTTCAAAGAGATATGTCCAGCAGACCCTGTCGAAGGCCTTCTCCGCGTCTGTCGATAGCAGGAGAAGGTCCCTGGCTCCCCTCCCGTGCATGAGGGCGAGCACCCTTATAGTGTTATCTCTCGCCTCGAGTCCCGCCACGAACCCCACCTGGTCTGGGTGGACCAGTGATGGGATGTGTGTTGTAAGCCGCGCCGCCAGGATTTTGGCCAGTAATTTGATGTCGCAGTTGTTGGCGATGGCTGTCATGGTCAATTCTTCTATTTTCCTGAGTTCTTCCATTTGGGCGAACCAACTTTTGAGTGGGGGCGTTATCTTTTGCTTCCAGAATTGAGGGAGAACTTGATTGGCTATATTTAGTATTCTAACAGTCATGGATTTCTTGTATTTAGATCGGGGTGGTGGTGGTGGTGGGGTGTGTGATGAAGTAGCATTGCCGCCAGTTCCACGGGGGGTGGCGCATCGGAGAACCTCTCTATTATTTCATGTATTCCCTTCCAATATGGTTTGATTACCTCACAGTCCCACCAGATATGTCTCATAGTGCCTACCTCTTTTTCACATCTCCAGCACAGTTTGGTTTGGTTTGGGTCTATACTGTGAAGGAGATGTGACGTCCGGTACCAATTTGTTAATAATTAATATGCCGTCTCCTGTGTTCTGCTGTATACCGAGCAGTGGTGTGTGAAGTAGCAGATGGTTTCCCATTCCGCTTCTGAAAATGTTTTGTTTAGAGCTGTTTCCCATCTTCCCATGAAGAGGGGTCGTGCTGTAGGGGTCTTGGTTTGGAGCATGGTGTATAAGAAGGATACGCCGTGTGGCATGTTGTCTGGGTGCAAGCACACTGTTTCGAACGTGGTCCGGTCTCTAGTAAGTGCCAGTCCCTGTGGCAGGGTGAGGACAAAGCTGGCCAGCAAGGCGTTTTTGAAATGGTGTAGGAAGGTGGATGGGACCTCTCCCAGCATGTCAGCTAATGGTTTGCATTTACCCTTCGTCAGTATGTGGTATAAGCGTGGAGTGTGGGTTGATAAGGTGTCCTTAAACGCCTTTGGGTCTAGTCCAGGTGGAAAGTCGTCGTTGTGTGTCAGTGGCAGGAGAGGAGAGGGTTATGGTGCCAGATTGCCTATTTTCGAGGCTGTTCGCCACACACTCAAGGTGTGTTTAGTGTATATGGATAACTTTCCCACCCGCGGCCGCCCGGAACCAAGGTATCCTGGAGAGCGGTCAGCCTGCCTCCTCCTCCTCCACCGTCTTCCAAAGCTTGTGTACCCCATCCTTTGACCACTCCACCACTCTCTGGTGGTGTGTGGCTACGTAGTAGAGGTGGAAGTTCCGGAGGGCTAAGCCCCCCTTGTCCTTAGGCTGCATGAGGGTGGCGAGTCTCATCCTGGGTCTCCTGCCATTCCAAATGTAGTTGGCCATTGCGGTTTTAAGGGAATTAAAGAATGGTTTGGGGATTGTGATGGGGACGGCCTGGAGAAGGTACAGGAGGCGTGGGAGGAAGTTCATCTTTATGACCTGGACCCTTCCCAGCCATGATATGTGCGGGTATGTCCAGTCTCTCATGTCCTTTTGAAATGTTGCCAGCATGGAAGCGAAGTTTTCCCGAAAGAGATCTCCGCTTTTCTTAGTCAACCAGGTACCCAGGTATCGTATTCTGTAGTCTGCCCATTAGAAAGGGAAGCTCCGGTTTAAGGGCTCGGCCCGTTTGGCTGGTATGCTAACGTTGAGGATATAGGACTTTGTATAGTTTATTTTCAGATCGGAGACGTCTCCAAATGTCTGAAAGGGAGATTTCTGGGTTGGACACTACAAAAAGAAGGTCGTCTGCGAACGCGGCAACTTTGTGGTGTGTCGTGCCGGTTTCAAGTCCGATGATGTCTTTGTTACGTTGGATGTGTGTCAGGAATGGTTCAAGGGCAAGGACGAATAGCAGCGGAGACAGGGGGCATCCCTGCCTAGTGCCGTTGTGTATAGTGAATGCATTGGTCAACGCCCCGTTGACCATTTTATGTGCCATCGGTTCTCGATACAGTGCCTCTATCCATCTTCGTAGGCAGGGCCCCATCCCCATGTGTGCCAGTGTTTCAAAGAGATATGTCCAGCAGACCCTGTCGAAGGCCTTCTCCGCGTCTGTCGATAGCAGGAGAAGGTCCCTGGCTCCCCTCCCGTGCATGAGGGCGAGCACCCTTATAGTGTTATCTCTCGCCTCGAGTCCCGCCACGAACCCCACCTGGTCTGGGTGGACCAGTGATGGGATGTGTGTTGTAAGCCGCGCCGCCAGGATTTTGGCCAGTAATTTGATGTCGCAGTTGATGAGCGATATTGGTCTGTAGTTTCCACATAGTTCTTTGTCCTTGCCCTCATTGGGGATGATGGGGATGTGGGCAGTCAGGGCCTGTTTGGGTATGTGCTGACCTTCTCTTACTGTGTTGAAGGATTCCAGCATAGGTGGGTATAGGTCGTCAGCAAAGGTTTTGTAGTATTTTGTCGGGAGTCCGTCTGGGCCTGGGCTTTTGCCCTGTTTGGTTTGTTTGATTGCGAACGCTAATTCCACTAGTGTGATTGGTTCGTCTATGAGCGCGTATACCTCACCTTCCAAGGTCGGCTGCGGGTATTTTGAGAGGTATGTCCGAATGGATTCACGCAGTCGTGCTTTTGCTGTTTCGGTTTGTGGCTGTGGTAGGGTGTACAGATCTGAGTAATATGTTTGGATCGTCGTCAGGATGTCAGTCGGAAGGTGCTGCAGGGTCCCGTGTTTATCCCTAATTCTGTCTATGTACGTCCGCTGCCTCTGTTTTTTCAGCATCGTAGCTAGGAGTCTGCCACTCTTATTTCCGTGTAAGGAAAAGAAAGCCTGGTGTCTAACCGCATCCCTGTGGTGTCTAGAGTGTAATAGTGTGGTGAGGTCACGTCGAAGTTGCGTTTGGTGGGAGCAGTGTTGTGTGAGTTTGTTGAGTTCCTCCGTCTTTTGTATGTCAGTCAGGAGTTCAGTGAGTCGAGCTTAAGCTTGTCTCTTAAGCTTGGCCCCTTGTTGTATGAAGTGGCCCCTAATTACACTTTTATGGGCCTCCCATCGGATTGTTGGGTGTGGCGGAACCAACCTCGCCACTGGCCACTGGAGGAGCCTGGTCGCCCGCCTCCTGCCACTGGACTATGGCCCCATGTTTAACACTGTTCTTTATCCCTGCAGAAAGGCTGGTTCGTGCCTTTCTGTGGACTGTTAAAGCCATGCTACCCCAGATAGCTATGCCATGGAGCCCATCCGTATACTGAAAGACTGTATGAAAGACTTTGGCTCCATGGCGATTGAACTGTATGTATGTGATCTGAGCACCATCCGGTAATAATGTGCGCTCAGATCTAAGCTATCTGGGGATAGGTAGAATGTGTATGTTCTATGTGATAAATGTAACAGTATGTATTTTTATGTCTTTTATTGTCCTTTATAAGAAGTAGAAAGGAAAAGGGGTGGTGCTAATGAAAGAACGTGCAGCCATATTTAAAGATGGAAAATGGAAGAGCAAAGATAAAAAGTAATTAAATGGGGGGGCGGAGCCAACCACCGAGCTGAGCGGTCGCATGGCGGACGAGCTCCGTGCCAAAAATCCTGCTATAAGCCTGAATCCTGCCAAAAATCATAGCAAGTGGCCCCAAAAGCTGGTGCACTGTCCCTGGCGACGGGGGGACCACAAACAAAGCAAACCACCAGCAAGCTCTCAGCCGGTACTAATCGCCACGACCTGGGGATTGATCTGCGGCCTAGACGAGGCCTGCCTGAACGACATGGGGGAGACGGCTCCTCCCTCTGCCGAATGCAGCACCAAGGACCGGAGGTCTCCCCAGCATACTCTATCCCCCCCCCCCCCCTGCCGGTGAGGGATATCCCGGCATAGAGTGTGACACAGGAGGGAAGCCCCAGCAGAGGCCTACCTGTCGCGAAACACGAGGACAACCCGACGTGGCGGATGAAGCATGGGACCCTGCATCTTTGCCCACTCTGGCAGAGCGGCTAGGTGGCTGTTCGACGCCTTCTGGGCCAAGCTAACTGTGCTCGATACCTCCAGCACTCCCGAGTCAGCCGACCAAGCTACTCCAAGCCGGGGCCGCCCAAATGACCGAAAACGGCAACAGAAACAACCTTTACGGGCCCCCGGAGCGGAGGGGCGGCGGATAAAACGCAAGCAGCGGGTGAAACGGATGACCGCATGCGACTCCGCAGCCCAACATGCTACTCCTCCTAAGATCCTGCACGGGCACCCTCCTCCATACTCTGCCCCGCAACGAGCACTATCGAGACCACATCTGACCACAAGGAGCCAGGGGACAGGCTTGAAACCCACGAGGCCGACGTTTATGCACATATGCCGGACCAGGGGCCTGAAGCACCAACTCACACCTCGGCAGGGCACCCAGAGGAATCACCTTCCAAGCAAAATGCCCATGTCTCACAGCCTCGCACTTCTGCAGTCCTCCTGCCTCATCAGTGCCAGATGGAATCGCTGGGATATGGAGGTTCAGCCGGCTGTGCGAATCCAGAGGTCGGGAGTGGGCTGAATGCCTATCAGAGACTGCCCGATGTTACCCCGCAACCACATCCTGACTCTTGGACTATGTTTTCTGCTATATGCCTTCTGTTTCAAACCTCTAACATCACACTGTCCACACTCCAACGCTGTCTGACACTCCACTCTTGTCCCATCCACACACCTCGCACATCAGACACACTCTACTAGATTATCTCACTCACTCTACTTTAACCCACTGTTACTGCACGCTGTAAGTTTACATGCCCACTACCTCTAACAAACCACTTCTAAGCAACTCTGGGACCTGTCACTTGTTGATAAGCGACATGCACGGCCTTGCTGCCTTTCACGGCCCTGGACACATTCCCTGTCCTATAGGCCTGATTTAAAAAGCCTGATTTAATTGCCTGATTTAACTGCCACATTTAAAAGCCCGATTTCAAACCCTGATTTACAAGCCTGATTTACCAGCCTGATTTATGAGCCTGTTTTATCTAAGCTTGATTTATAAGCCTGTTCTCTAAGCCTGTTTTATATGACTGTCTTCTAAGCCTGTTTTATAAGCCTGTTTTTCATGAATATTTAATAACAAAAAAAGTGCATTGTCTATTTACCCCTACTGTAACTAATGTCCTGAAACCTGCATATGGAATGCCGTTGGGGTACCATATGTATGCCTGTGATTAATATACGCACTACAAAAATAAAGAATTAAAAAAAAAAAAAAAATCATTGTGGCGAAACCAACCTCGCCACTGGGCCCTGGAAAAGCCTGTTTGCTAGCCTCCTACCTACTGACTATGGCCCCTGGGTTATTTGGGGCATATTGTACTGTATATTGCTGCTACTGGCCCTTTTAACAGCATTGGGACTTTTGGGACTACTGTCCCTTTAAGACTGTGCTACATATTCTAGTGTACTGCCTGTAATATTATATGTGTATTTGTGTGTTAAGTTTAACCTGGGATATGTATGCAGCATTCATCTGATTGTTCAGTAGAATCACTCCATTCATTATATTGAGTGAAACTACCGAACAACCAGACCACCCAGGAATAAGTGTGCCTCCAATTACCGTTTGCAACAATGTTGCAAACGGGTAATTGGCAATCAGTGTAATGTATTCTTTGTCCTCTGGGTGGCCGCCATTCGGGAAACAAACACGTGGCGGCGGCCATCTTAAACTACCAAACAGCGGTGTTTTGCCGTCGAGTGTCTGGAACTAAAATCGGACACTTGACTAGGCAAACACCGCTGAGACCTCCATACTTCCAGAAATTCGTATAGAAACTACCGAATGACCCGCCGTTCGGTAGAAAGAACCCCACAAACAAGGGAATTCATTCAAACCCTCTCCAGGCTCTATAACACAGGCAATTCGTCTGTTTTCATTCCCTTGTTTGTGACCGACCGCAGGGCCAAAATGCATGGAACTGTTTTCGGATACTTTACCCATGCGGTCGGTCAAATCTTTGGAAACCCATATCTGCCGAACTGTTCATCCGAATGACTTGAATTTTGAATATGTTGTCCCTCTGAATAAGGGCTATCCAGCGATGCTGGATTTAAAGGTGTACCCCCTGTTTTGGGGGTACATCCAGAACTTGGCTGGAAAAGTGTACCGGATAATTGGGTTTAATGTTATCTGAGGGGAGGGGATGTGTGGGCTGAACCATGTATGTGATTGGTTATTTTATGCCTCCCCCTGGGTGTGGCCTGTATGTGTATTATTGTAATAAAAGCCAGGCTGGATGAGACAGTCCAGAGTTCCTGTTTTACCCTCAAAGTGATGTGTCGTCTCATTATTGGGGGGAAGGATTTATTGCATGCTGTTCCAGTTGACTGCTAGGAGTACAAGCCTATTCGTATGGTTCCTATTCAATGGTCTACAGCATTCATATGCTTGGGAGAATTTAAAGGTTTTCTCGGATTCGGTGATTGTGGTGTCTGCCAGAGTGCTTGGAGTCCTCAGGAAGCACTAGGAGCATCCATTAACGGAGGTACCCGGTCGGGGTGCCAGGCGATCCGTTACAGTCATTAAATATGGATTCAATCAAATCAAAGGATAAGAAATAAAGAATAATAAAATAAACATATAAGCTATTAATAGCTACAGCTTACATGTAATGGGCTAAAAAACTTAATAGAGATAAATACATATAAACACAGGGATAATAACCTTCATAACCTAAAACCATATGAGGCATAAAATATATACATTACAAAAATATAGAGTGTACAGGTAAAAAATAACTAGAACTTAAGACAAAGGTTTAAACTCATCGGCTTCATTATTATTATTATAGGATAGGACCTATCTCAAAGTCGATATTTAACCCTTTGGGACATAAGGTTTGGAGTTCAAAAATCCAACTGGATTCCTCTTTACTTAAATTAAATATAATATTCCCTCCTCTCCAATGTGTATGGACTTGCTGTATTGCTATGAATTCTAATTAATTAGGGTTTGAGTTATGTTTAATTAAGAAATGATTAGATACACTATGGTTAACAAAACCATTTCTTATATTTCTAACATGTTTATACCACCTTGTCTTAAGAGGTCTAGAAGTTTTGCCTATATATTGTAGGCCACAAGTGCACTGTGATAAATATATAACATTTTTAGACTCACATGTAATAAAAGAGTTAATATTGTACCTTTTTTTGGTTATATTGGATACAAAATTATCTTTCTTTTTTATGCCTACTTTAGTGTTCTTACAAGCATGACAGTTCCCGCAGTGGTAAAAACCCTTGGTTGTCTTAGACCAATTACTTAAAAAATTATCACTCTCTCCTTCCTGTTTGTCTACATAATTCAAAGTTAAAATCTGTTTAAAATGTTTTGCCCCTCTAAAAATAAACTTGGGGTTATCACCGATATATTCATGGACATCCTGATCTTGCTTTAAAATGTTCAAATTATTATGTATGATCCTTTTTAATGACCCTATATTACTACAGTAGCCAAAGATCAACGGAATCTGTTTAGTTTGTATATTTTGATCCCTCTTTCTGTAATTTAATAATTGGGATCTGTCTAAATTACTTACTTTATCTATATCTTTCAGAAGTTTTTCCTCAATATATCCCTTTTGTAAAAATTGCTGTTTTAAAATTGACGACTGTACTGTAAAATCTGCATGGTCTGAACAGTTTCTTTTGAGTCTTAAAAATTGACCCTTGGGGATATTCTGATCATAAGGATCATAATGGCAGCTACTAGTTTCTATAAAGCTATTTACGTCCACTTGTTTAAAAAAAAGTTTGAGTCTTTAAACATTGTTCAGAGACATAAATATTAAGATCCTGCCCCCCTCCTCTTTGAGCAAGTATGAATGCGTCATCATGTGACCGCCAGGCAGTCCCGCCATAATGACGAAACCGGAAGTGACATAGTCGCAGAAAATCGCCAAACGGAAATGACGGACTGTAATTAGCCGCGTTTCGCGGCTATCTTGTGAAGGTCAGAGACCTGGTGGGATACAGGTACAATACAACAAGGTAACCAATCACACGACACTGTATCATTTGAACTTGTTACCGCCCAGCTTGGAGATAATGAATCCTACGGTTTCAGTAATACAATTATCTCCAAGCGCCCAAAACCCACGTTTATTTTACATACAGAAAACAGATTAAAAATACATAACCCAACAGTCTAATAACTATTTCCATCATCTTCCAACAAATATTAGAAAGGTATATTTCTCAGTATGTACCATTGGGAAATAAGTATAAAAGAAACTAATTAAAACCAATGTGGCTTAGTAGAGAAGTAAAACAAGAGATTAAAAATAAGAAAAGGGCATTTAAAGCATTTAAATCAGACAAATCAGATGCATCTTATAAAAGATATAAGAAAGCAAATAATGCGTGCAAAAAGGCAATTAAACTTGCTAAACTTCAAAATGAAAAAATGATAGCTAAAGAGAGCAAAACAAACCCCAAAGCATTTTTTAAGTACATAAATTCCAAAAAACCCAAAAATGAAAGTATAGGTACACTTAAAACTGAAACGGGGGTGTTAGTTAATGAAGACCAAGAAAAGGCAGGAATTCTAAATAACTATTTCTCCTCCGTATATATTAAAGAAGAACCCATGGCAATAGATGTGCAAGTGATTGCTACTAAAAACTTGCAGAATAATTGTAATTGGTTAACTCAAGACAATGTGCTGCAGCAACTAAAGAAAGTTAATATAAACAAAGCTCCAGGGCCTGACGGTATCCATCCACGTGTACTTAAGGAACTAAGTGTAGAAATAAGTGAACCTCTGTTTTTAATCTTTCAAGATTCTTTTCTTTCAGGAAGTGTTCCGGAGGATTGGAGGAAGGCAGATGTGGTTCCTATATTCAAAAAGGGTTCAAAATCCTTGCCTGGAAATTATAGACCTGTGAGCTTAACTTCTGTGGCTGGTAAAATATTTGAAAGGTTATTAAGGGATAATATTCAAGAATTCCTTGAGAAGAATATGGTTATCAGTAAAAATCAGCACGGTTTTATGAAGCACAGGTCATGTCAAACTAACTTGATTGCGTTCTACGAAGAAGTAAGTAGAAGTATAGATCAGGGTGTTGCAGTGGATGTGATCTATTTGGATTTTGCCAAGGCATTTGATACAGTTCCACACAAAAGATTAGTGTTCAAACTCAAGGAAATCGGTCTCGATGAAAATGCTTGTTCTTGGGTAGAACATTGGCTTAAAAACAGAGTACAAAGAGTTGTCTTTAATGGTAAATTTTCAAGCTGGACAGAGGTGGCAAGTGGTGTCCCTCAGGGGTCTGTTCTGGGACCCCTTCTATTTAACATTTTTATAAATGATCTTGAAGACAGCACTGAAAGTCATGTTTCAGTGTTTGCAGATGACACAAAACTTTGTAAAATAATACAATGTGAGCAAGATATTACTTTGCTGCAGAAGGATTTAGATAGACTGGAGGACTGGGCACTCAAATGGCAGATGAAATTTAATGTTGAAAAATGCAAAGTTATGCACTTCGGCGTAAAGAATACACAAGCAACGTATATCCTTAATGGAAGTGAATTAGGGATAACAACACACGAAAAGGACTTGGGAATTGTTATAGACAACAAACTATGCAACAATGTGCAATGTCAATCAGCAGTGGCCAAGGCCAGTAAGGTATTGTCATGCATGAAAAAGGGCATTCATTCTCGGGACGAGAATATCATTTTGCCTCTCTATAAATCACTGGTAAGACCACATATTGAATATGCTGTGCAATTTTGGTCACCTGTTCTAAAGAAGGACATCATGGCACTAGAAAAAGTGCAGAGGCGGGCTACAAAATTAATAAAAGGAATGGAACATATCAGCTATGAAGAAAGGTTAACAAATTTAAACCTATTTAGTTTAGAAAAACGTCGCCTGAGAGGGGATATGATAACATTATACAAATGTTATGATATTCGGGGCCAATACAAACCATTGTGTGGAAATCTATTCACAAACCGGACTTTACATAGGACACGAGGCCATGCGTTTAGACTGGAAGAAAGAAGATTTCGTCTAAGGCAAAGGAAAGGTTTTTTTACTGTAAGAACAATCAGGATGTGGAATTCTCTGCCTGAAGAAGTGGTTTTATCAGAGTCCATACAGATGTTCAAACAGCTACTAGATGCATACTTGCAAAGACAGAATATTCAAGGATATAATCTTTCAATGTAGGGTAATAACTGCTTGATTCAAGGATAAATCTGACTGCCATTCTGGGGTCAAGAAGGAATTTTTTGTCCTAGCTTGTTGCAAAATTGTGCTTCAAACGGTTTTTTTTTTTTTTGTTTTGTTTTTTTTGCCTTTTGGATCAACAGCAAAAAACAGGTGTGAGGAAGGCTGAACTTGATGGACGCAAGTCTCTTTTCAGCTATCTAACTATGTAACTATGTATTTCGGTACTTTCACCACTCATTTTATAGCTCCAGTCCGTGTGTATTAGTTCAACGAATAGCGACTCAAACTCACGAACCCGCTGCTGTATTTCGTCGGGGGAAAGTCTGTTTGTGTGTTAGGGTCGCAAGCTGAAAATGGCAGCCATGTTTTGAGGTGCAACAGTAGGCAGCGGGACTTTGGCATCAACTCGTGGAACTAATAACGGCCAGAGTTGTGCCTGAATTCCCGCTCTCTGGCTGGATGTCATCGCCGTTCGAGATACGAATTTAGCCCGCCGTGAAGGGGCACTTAACCTGCGGTTAACCGCAACATTCCACATTCTAATTGAGGCCACACGCCAGATTGAAGGTGGTCCCCGTTCGGATATATACTGGGGCCAGTAACGGATATATACTGACTAACCGCAAACTGCAACCCCCTGGGTGATCAATTGGTGGCACACGCTCTCAGCCGGGTGGTCGACCGTTCGGTAGTTTGAGAGGTGACTGGGGTTAAGTGGCGGCACATGCCAGGAGCCGGGTGGTCGGTTGTTCGTTAGACGAACTGGGGTATATATATTCCATTCGGGAGAGGGTGCAGCATTCAAGTACCGAAGTCATAAGATACAAAATAGTCAATTTAATCCTGATTGGTAACAGTCTTGTAACAATGTTTTTTCCTGTTCGGCTGTTCACAGCATTCGTGTGTTTCCTGTTCGGGAGTTTGGAGCATTCACCTGGTTCCAGGTCGGAGATTGGTGAAATCATGTGTTTGCAATTCGGGAGATTGGTGATTGCAGTAGCTGTCTGTGCATCAGAAAAGGGGAATATCACCTAAACGTTTTTTAACTTCTTGTGTGCAAAACGGTCCGTTACAATTGGTGGCAAGCGGCGGGATCATTCCCACAGCCCAGAAGGACAGCTACAAGGGAACACCATTCCCTGGATTTACAAATTGAGGGTAACACTAGTATCCGTACAGCGCCCCTATCTATAAAGGAACTCAGAAATTGGAGGAGAAGTTTCAAGATAGATTGTACGGTTACGTATCCCTGAGGTCTGGAGCAGTGTCAGAGGAGGACATGTTGAGGTACAGAGAGATTGCCAGAGCCGGGTTGTGGGACGAAGCCCTAGAGAAAGTACAGTATTGGCGAGGGGATTGGCGCTGCAGCAGAAGGCCCTCCTGAGAAAACAGATCGAAGAAGCGTGGGTGACTATACTCGAGATTCTAGTATATGCATAACTGGCGCTCGACGATGCATACCAGCTCAGTGTGTCCCCGAAATGGCCGAGTATGAGTTCCCAGATGGCGGAGATTACGCTGGCCCTGGCCTATTTTGGGATAATATTGACGATGAGGACTTTGGAAAAGCTACCGACTCTTGTTTTTGGGACCTCGAGGCAGACCTACGGTATCTGGTCGCCAAGGAATGTGACCTGGAGTGGGATTACCTGCGACTCATCAATGAGGCCCGGGAAGAGACAACCGGTCCTCTTTCCCAACAGCAACCAGTGGTACCCGAGGTAGCGGACCTCCTAGACTGGTCCTGTGAGTATCCCCAGCGGCAGCATGTATCCCAGGGAGCTGAAGGTGCCATCCTTCCTCCCCAGCGGCAGTGTGAGTCCCAGGGAGCCGAAGGTGCCATCCTTCCTCCCAAGCGGCAGTGTGTGTTACAGGGAGCTGAAGGTACTGTCCTTCCTCCCCAGCGGCAGAGTGTCCTGCAGGGAGCAGAGACCATAGGTCTCACACCCCAGCACCAGGACGAAATATTGAAAGGGAAGACAGTCGGTCCCCCCCTCCACCAGCAAAGAGAGTGTCAGGGAGAGGAACCTGCTACCCCCTCTCCCCAGCGGCTGAAAGTGTTCCAGGGAGAGGAGTCGATGACCACCTCTCCCCAGCGGCAGCTTATTTCACAAAGGGTAGACCCTATTCTCCCAGATGAGACAGTCGGTCTTGTTCCCCAGCAGCAGGACAATATATTGAAAGGGGAGACAGTCGGTCCCCCCCTCCACCAGCAGAGAGAGTGTCAGGGAAAGGAGCTTGTCACCCCCTCTCCCCAGTGACAGAAAGTGTGTAAGGTAGAGGAGCTTGTTACCCCCTCTCCCCAGCGGCAGCTTAGCCCACCAAGGAGAGATGATAAGCCCCACACCAGTGCAGATGGGACGGTGGTCTCTGCACATGCCTCACAGGGGCTAGGGACAGTCGGTCCTGCCCCCCAGCAGCAGGGATGTTCATCCAAAGGGGAGACAGCCTGTCTTCCCCTCCAGTAGAAACACCAGGTCCAGAGTGAGGAGCCTACTACCCCTTATCCTCAGTTGGGCTCCAACCAGGTTACTCCCGTGGTAGCGCTGGCACCAGTGCAGAGTACCACTGGTCTCTGCCCACTCAGCAACCCACCAATCCAGAGGGATAGTAAACCCCAGAGCCGTGGTGGAGCCCCTGGACATGGACAAGCTACCCACTACCCCAGGTGCAGTAACCAAACTTTGTGGGTGGGCCACTCTGTGGATTATGTGTTGTGGGTGGGTTGCTGGACTAACCAGGGCACTGACCGACAGGAGGTCAGATACCCTGTTAGTCTGATTGGTAAAGGGGATAAATGTGGTAGAACCAACCTCGCCACTGGCCACTGGAGGAGCCTGGTCGCCCACCTCCTGCCACTGGACTATGGCCCCATGTTTAACACTGTTCTTTTTTCCCCCTTGTTAACCAGCTTGTCTTGTGGTCATTATCTCGAGCCCCGGAGTGGACTCCATTATCGAGTCACCTGGCCCCCTGTTATCAAGTGAGCATTAATTCAGGTGGCGTGGACTTTCGGGTGCGTTAGAGCTATCTTCCAGTGTTGCAGGCAAGTGTGTGTGGCTCTTCTCCCCCCCCCCCTACTATGGCAGTGGTGAGGACATACCCCCCCCCCCCCCGTGGTTGTACCCTGTCCGGCCCGGTTCCCCCTCCCACCTGGTTCTCCGGTATAGGTTCTCCCTCTCCGTAAGATATGCATTTTCTCTCTGCGGGCCCCCCACCCCATCCCCTTCTGAGGGTCATGTCGTTGACCCATCTCCCCAGGTGGGCCCTGCCGGTGTTGCCCCCCTCCTGCTCCCCGAAGTTCATCACAGGTCTGGTGGGTCCCGGCAGCGAGGCCACGCCAGGGCGACAGGTCCCCGTTCTCCCTCTAATCCCTAGTGTGTGGATTCGTGATCCGGATTATATATATGTGAGGGTGGTAGGTTCGGGGTTCCTGTGTATCCCGTGTTTAGCTACTTCCTCCCCTCACTTCCGAGACTTTACCCACCTCAAGGGCTTTCTATTGCGTGAAGGGGGCATATGTCGACCTCCATGGGCCTATTGCACGAGTCCTGTAATCATCCCTCCCCCCAGTGAACTCAGTGTGTTTGTCCCAAGGTAAATGCTTGGTGAGGGTAACCCAGAGGGTGGTGTACTTGCGGTTGGGTGGAGGCCTTGGTGTTTTGGCGTACCCGCAGGGTACAACGTCCATAGTCTCTTAGTGACTCACTGTTGAGAGGGTCCACGGTGTCAAGTGATGCTATGTGGGCCTCCGGGCTGGCTGGCTCTGGGTGATGCAATTCAAGTTTCCTCACTGAGATGCTCCCGACGGTCGGGTGGCTTGCAGTCTGGTCCTCCTATTCCGGGAGGGTAGAGGAGCCTGTTGGTGTGTTTCCAGGGGGAAGGAGTAAAAGGCCATCAGGTCTGTACATTATTACCCTATGTTTTTTCCTGTTTTTGTTTCTACAGGATTCTAATTGATGTTTTGTGAGTGCTTTCACCACTTTTACTATTTTATCTTTAATTATGTGTGTGCTTATGTTGATGTCCCCTCTCAGCTCCAGGGGAGTAAGCCCCTGGAATATGTCACCAAAAAACCCTTGCATGGTGACTTGCATAAAAGGCCAGCTGTGGCTCCCATTAAAGCAGTTCCAGTTTTACCCTCACACAGAGCCTTGTCTAGTGTTTGTAGAGAACAGCGATAACAGCTATTTCACTAGGTTTCAGGATCATTGCAGCTCTACTCAGATTGGGGGAAAAGAACATCTCTGATGGTGAAACCCCTCTTCCCATTGGGGTGTCCGCCACAAATACAATAAACCCTTAACCCCTTAAGGACACATGACATGTCTGACATGTCATGATTCCCTTTTATTCCAGAAGTTTGGTCCTTAAGGGGTTAAACACAAAAAATATTATTTTACCATTGTCTTGGAATTTAATAATCTTTCAAATTAAAAAATATTACAAAATATTGGAATATTTTAAAAGAAGATTACATTTTAAAACATATTTTACCTGAGAAACCAAACATCATATTTAGAAGTGCCCCTAATCTCAAAAAAAATTCTTATTAAAAATTACACAAAAAAACAAACTATCAAACATTCCTCTTTTTAGGGGGGGACAGAAAGGTTTTTATAAGTACAAACGTTGCATTGGTGTACTAGCGACACCAATCCTAAAATCTCTGATTTCAAATCAAAACACTCCTCTAAAAAATACAATATTAATAATTGTATAACATGTAATACAAAAAAAATAATATACATTTTAGAATGTCCATGCAGACTGCAATATGTTGGTATGACCACTAGGTCAAGATTGCAGAACAATGCAGGTTGAATGTGGGGGTTCTGTTCAGTATGATAGGAATTATGTATTTTTGTGTATTTTTGCTGTTGTTGTGAATAGAGATATTTTCTGTACCTGTAGATAGTTGGCTTACCACACCCAGTTAAGCCATTTATCTCCAGGATAGAGGACTCTGTGGAACTGGTTTGGGCTGGAAAAGCCATGCTTCAGTGGTCACAAAGGACCTTCGACCTAACTTTTAAACCACTAGAGGGAATTGTCTGATATTTGAGTAAGTTTGTATATGGAGTATGCTGGTTCTGAAAATTTAAGTTTTATGTGAATGTGATGTATACTTTTAAAGTTATGAATATTGTGTAAAACTATGTATTTTCCTGCCTGTGATAATTAAATTAGCCCATTGTGTTCAGTAATTATATCACAGGCAGAGGGGAGGATTTTGCTGGAATAAATGGGAGTGTTCATTGTATATTAAAACGTATATTACGTGTTTGATTGGTGTTACGGACCGTTTCAGCATAAAAGGGGAAAAATCAGTTTAGGCGATAATCCCCTTTTCCCAGAAAGGCACAGCTCCTGCAGAACATCAAAACTCACGAACTGGATATAGGTGAATAAGGTAGCACTCCAGCTGGAACCTCACAAATAGCTGCTAGCAGATGAATAGGAAAAGCAGACATCAGCTTACACTCCTTAGCAATCAATCTCCAACAGCATACAGTGAATCCCCCCAAGAACGAGACAAGGCTCCGTGTTGAGGGTCAAGCAGTGGTCTGTTTATTCAGGGCTACCTGCCCCTGTATTTATGCAGGTCTCCCACCTGGTGGACACTCCCCTAGGGGACCAGATGGAAGACTGAAACAGCAGACAGACATGTATCACTTTCGTACACACAGCCACAATACTTTCCCACCATGCATCTTGGTTTCCTCCTCCCTGCCCTGGAGATAATTAATGAAGTAATTCAATTATCTCCTAAGACAAAGGCCAGACTCCATTATGCACATGGTGACACAGAAACAGACTATCACTTTAAAATACATACAGACACATTTTATACATAAAACACAGACATGTAACATATCCCCAGATAGCTCAGGTCTGGGTGCACATTATTAGGTGAATGGCACCCAGATCACACAAATACATTTTAATTGCCATGGAGCTAAAGTCTTTAATTATACGAACAGCCTCCATGGCAGGCTATCTGGGTTACTACAGTTCACATAAAACAAACTACCGAATTTCCCTGCATTCACCAAATTCATACGAATGAGAACCAGGGGCTGGAGGTTCAGCGGTGCCTGCACGTAAAAGTGTCCGATTTTGGTGCATGAAAGCCGGGCAGAAAGGTGTTGGCTGCCCGGGGAGCTCCAGAACAGCGCCACCTAGCGGCCGCTAAGTGTAACAGCGGCCACACAGTTAACAGGCAATTAACCGCAGCTTCAGGGAGGTAAATTGGCAGCACACTCCAGCTTCTGGGTGGCCAATTAACAACGCCGGCCGGCTTCCCACGGCTCTGGGGAGGTTGGTGAACGGCTGTTTGTTCGGTAGATGAAATCTACCGAACTGCTGTGCAGAAAGGGAGAAATAAATCCTTCTGCACAGTAAAATTAACCCTTTAGCTGCCGGTCCATAGTCCAGAGGCAGCAGGCGGGCAACCAGGCTCCTCCAATACAATGTGGCGAGATTGGTTTCGTCACAATTGGATGTTCCACAAAACCCTGTGGGTGGTACTAATGTGTAAGAATGTGTAAATAAGAACAATAAAAACACAGCTCTGTCTGTTCCTGCTTGACCCACAACACGGAGCTTTGTCTCGTTCTTGGGGGGGGATATATTGTATGCTGTTCCAGGTCGACTGCTAGGAGTGTAAACCTATTCGTATGTTTTTTCCTATTCGGCTGTTTACGGCATTCATATGGTTTCCTGTTCGATTGGTGTCTTTGGTAGCTGCCTGTATATCTGGAAGGGGAATAGCTACTAAATGGCATTTAACCCTGTAATGGATCGACGGGCACCCCAACTGAGTACCTCCGTTGATGGATGCTCCTAGTGCTTCCCGAGGGCTACAAGCACTCCACCAGACACCATAAGCACCGCAGACCCCACAAACCGCCGCAGCTTGGTTGGGGTCTCGCCATCTCCTGCCCACCCTGGACCTACGACAAGGCTCCAGGGGGTAAACCTCTCCTCCAAGATACTGAAGCGGGAACAAGCTCTTACAAGAGCTTGGTAGTGATTACAGCAAGGGAATATGCAGAGCATAGCAATCCCTTGTAGCAGATTCCCCCAATAAGAGACGACACTTCAAATTGAGGGTGAAGAAGAACTGACTGTGCTGGCACACCCAGCCTGGTTTTTATTACGGTCTTGCACATACAGGACCGCCCACAGGGAGGTATAAAATAACAGTTACAACCCACAGTAAAGTCCTTCCCTCTGCCTGTGATACAATTATCTTACACAATGGAAAATCTAATTATCACAGGCAGAGAAATACAGTTTTTACAAATATACTATAACTTTAAAACTATACATCACATTCACATAAATGAATAAATTAATTCATTCAGGGGAACGGCATATTAAAAAATGGCACGTATCAGACCAGGGGTTCAAAAGTTAGAAAAAGTATTAATAAAACCCACTGCCAGCATGGCTTTCCGTCCCAAAACAGTTTCACAAGAGTCCTCTATCCTGGAGACAATGGAGAGGTAATCCAATTGTTACGGTTGCCTCCAGGCTGGCTGGAAGTTGGACCGTAGAAAAGGATGCTCCTAGCGCTCACCAAAGGACCATCAGCACCATAGCCACCATAAGCACTGCAGACTCCATGAACCACCGCTGCTGGGCTGGTATCTCGCCGTCTGCTCTGTGCCCTGGACCTACAACCAGGCTCCAGGTTCCAGTAGATGAACCTCTTCCTTCTGTAGAGCGAAGCAGGATCAGGAACAAGAGCTCTTACAAGAGCTCAGTAGCTAAGGGAGTATGAAGAGCATAGCAATCCCTGTAGTGATTATAGCTGTCCCCTACAAACATGAGTCAAGGCTGCAAGTTAGAGGGTCAGAAGAGGTCTCAGGTGCTGGAACACCCAGCCTGGCTTTTATTGAGGTTACATGCAAACAGGACACTCCCAGGGGGACGCATAAAATCACCAATCACACATCTGGTGCAACCCACACATCCCCTCCCCTCACATAAACAGTTAAACCAATTATTACATACAATAAAAATACAGTTTTCACACACACACTGTAACTTTAAAACTATACATTCAATTTCCATAAAAGTTCAATATATCCGAACAGCGCTCAGATGCCACAAACACAGTCAAATCGCCATGGAGTTTAAGTTTAGCATGGGCTGATGAGAGGGCCATAGTCTGAAAGGGACATAAACAGTCCAATAGAATAACATATGCTGCTTAAAGGGCCAGTGGCAGTATAATAAAATACAGTATGCCCAAATGTTGCACTTGAAGGCCAAATGTCCCAGGGACCATAATTGCAGGGCAGAAGGCGGGCAAGCAGCCCCCTCCAAAAGCTCATGGCAAACTCTTTTATGCCTGGGGGTGCCGATACACTTAGTTCGGTCAAGATATACTTGTAGCGATCTGACCACTTCCAATGTGTGCCAACGGGATTCTCATTCAGATTAAAGATTTTTATAGAAGGAAGGTAATATAATTTCTTGATTTAGATGGTATTTTGAGAGGACTTTAGGAGTAAATTCTGGAACCAATCTCAGAACTGCCTTATCTTCCAATATTTGAGTGAATGGATGTTCAGATGAAAGGGCTTGGAGTTCTAGCAGACGTGATAGCAATAAGAAATACATTTTTCAACGTCAAGTCCCATATGGATGATTAATCCATAGGTTCAAATGGTGCACCAGTTAAACTGTGTAGCACTGTTGGTGGATCCAATGTTGGAATTACATTTTTAATTGGTGGTCTGATTCTCATGGCCCCCTTTAGAAATCGCTTGATTGTAGGATCTACAGCCCATTGGACATTAGATATGGCTGAAAAGGGAGATAATTAAACCGTCAGGAAGCTGAGACTCAATCCTTTTTCTAGTCCCTTTTGTAAAAATTCTAACAAGTTAGGAAGGTTTATTGAAACTGAATCTTTGCCTAAATCCTTTCCAAATAGGTTCTCCAAATCCATAGTATAGTACAAACTTTGGCACGATCATCATGACGAACTGGACCCTGTTGTGACAAGAGATTCCACTGGGTTGGTAGTTCCATGGATCTTCTATCGTCATGCTCAGAAGTAGCGGGAACCAAGGTCTCCTTGGTCATTGAGGAAGAATCACTATAACTCTACTTTCTCCTTTCAGATTTTCTTGAGTGGTGTTCTCGGAATTAGCCCAGCTTAAATTCCCATTTTTGTTATAGCACATCTTGACTAGTGATGTAATAAACTGTTTGCTGGCGAATAGTTCCTGGCGAACATAGCGTGTTCCGTTCGCCACGGCGGGCAAACACATGCGCGGTTCGATCCGCCCCTTATTCATCATCATTCAGTAAACTTTGACCCTGTGCCTCACGGTCAGCAGATACATTCCAGCAAATTAGCAGCAGACCCTCCCTTCCAGACCCTCCCACCTCCTGTACAGCATCCATTTTAGATTCATTCTGAAGCTGCATTCTTAGATAGAGGAGGGAAAGTGAAGCTGCTGCTCATTTGATAGGGAAATTGATAGCTAGGCTAGGGTATTCAGTGTCCACTACAGTCCTGAAGGACTCATCTGATCTCTGCTGTAAGGACAGCACCCCAAAAAGCCCTTTTAGGGCTAGAAGATCAGTCTGCTTTTTTTTTTCTGTGTAATGTAATTGCAGTTGCCTGCCTGCCAGCTTCTGTGTCAGGCTCACAGTGGATACTGTGCCCACTTGCCCAGTGCCACCACTCATATCTGGTGTCACAATAGCTTAAGCTTGCATTTAAAAACGAAAACAATTTTTTCACTGTAATAGATTGAATAGCAGTTAGTTGTCTGCAAGTGTCTGGGTGTCAGGCCTTCAGCGTGTACTCTGCCAACCTCTGCCAGTGTACTTTGCCACTCATATCTGGTGTCACAATAGCGTGCCTTTAAAAAGAAAAAAAAGTTTTTCACTGTAAGCTAATAGCAGTTAGTTGTCTGCAAGCGTCTGGGTGTCAGGCCTTCAGCGTGTTCTCTGCCAACCTCTGCAAGTGCACTTTGTCACTCATATCTGGTGTCTCTATAGCGTGCCTTTAAAAAGAAAAAATGTTTTTCACTGTAAGCTAATAGCAGTCAGTGTCCTTAAGGCGGGTGTCAGGCCTTCAGCGTGTACTCTGCCAACCTCTGCAAGTGCACTTTGCCACTCATATCTGGTGTTTCTATTTCGTGCCTTTAAAAAGAAAAAAAAGTTTTTCACTGTAAGCTAATAGCAGTTAGTTGTCTGCAAGCGCCTGGGTGTCAGGCCTTCAGCGTGTACTCTTCCAACCTCTGCAAGTGCACTTTGCCACTCATATCTGGTGTCTCTATAGCGTGCCTTTAAAAAGATAAAAAGTTTTTGACTGTAAGCTAATAGCAGTCAGTGTCCTTAAAGCGGGTGTAAGGCCTTCAGCGTGTACTCTGCCAAACTCTGCAAGTGCACTTTGCCACTCATATCTGGTGTCACTATAGCGTGCCTTTAAAAAGAAAAAATGTTTTTTACTGTAAGCTAATAGCAGTCAGTGTCCTTAAGGCGGGTGTCAGGCCTTCAGCGTGTACTCTGCCAACCTCTGCAAGTGCACTTTGCCACTCATATCTGGTGTTTCTATTTCGTGCCTTTAAAAAGAAAAAAAAGTTTTTCACTGTAAGCTAATAGCAGTTAGTTGTCTGCAAGCGTCTGGGTGTCAGGCCTTCAGCGTGTACTCTTCCAACCTCTGCAAGTGCACTTTGCCACTCATATCTGGTGTCTCTATAGCGTGCCTTTAAAAAGAAAAAAGTTTTTCACTGTAAGCTAATAGCAGTTAGTTGTCTGCAAGCGTCTGGGTGTCAGGCCTTCAGCGTGTTCTCTGCCAACCTCTGCAAGTGCACTTTGAAACTCATATCTGGTGTCTCTATAGAGTGACTTTAAAAAGAAAAAAAGTTTTTCACTGTAAGCTAATAGCAGTTAGTTGTCTGCAAGCGTCTGGGTGTCAGGCCTTCAGCGTGTACTCTGCCAACCTCTGCAAGTGCACTTTGCCACTCATATCTGGTGTCACAATAGCGTTCCTTTAAAAAGAAAAAAAGTTTTTCACTGTAAGCTAATAGCAGTCAGTGTCCTTAAATCGGGTGTCAGGCCTTCAGCGTGTACTCTGCCAACCTCTGCAAGTGCACTTTGCCACTCATATCTGGTGTCTCTATAGCGTGCCTTTAACAAGAAAAAATGTTTTTCACTGTAAGCTAATAGCAGACAGTGTCCTTAAAGTGGGTGTCAGGCCTTCAGCGTGTACTCTGCCAACCTCTGCAAGTGCACTTTGCCACTCATATCTGGTGTCACTGTAGCGTGCCTTTAAAAAGAAAAAAACGTTTTTCACTGTAAGCTAATAGCAGTTAGTTGTCTGCAAGCGTCTGTGTGTCAGGCCTTCAGCGTGTACTCTGCCAACCTCTGCAAGTGCACTTTGCCACTCATATCTGGTGTCTCTATAGCGTGCCTTTAAAAAGAAAAAAGTTTTTCACTGTAAGCTAATAGCAGTTAGTTGTCTGCAAGCGTCTGGGTGTCAGGCCTTCAGCGTGTACACTGCCAACCTCTGCAAGTGCACTTTGCCAATCATATCTGGTGTCACAATAACGTGCCTTTAAAAAGAAAAAAAGTTTTTCACTGTAAGTTAATTGCAGTCAGTGTCCTTAAATCGGGTGTCAGGCCTTCAACGTGTACTCTGCCAACCTCTGCAAGTGCACTTTGCCACTCATATCTGATGTCTCTATAGCGTACCTTTAAAAAGAAAAACGTTTTTAACTGTAAGCTAATAGCGGACAGTGTCCTTAAAGCGGGTGTCAGGCCTTCAGCGTGTAATCTGCCAACCTCTGCAAGTGCACGTTGCCACTCATATCTGGTGTCATTATAGCGTGCCTTTAAAAAGAAAAAAAAAGATTTTCACTGTAAGCTAATAGCAGTTAGTTGTCTGCAAGCGTCTGGGTGTCAGGCCTTCAGCGTGTACACTGCCAACCTCTGCAAGTGCACTTTGCCACTCATATCTGGTGTCTCTATAGCGTACCTTTAAAAAGAAAAAAAGTTTTTCACTGTAAGCTAATAGCAGACAGTGTCCTTAAAGTAGGTGTTAGGCCTTCAGCGTGAAATCTGACAACCTCTGCAAGTGCACTTTGCCACTCATATCTGGTGTCACTATAGCGTGCCTTTAAAAAGAAAAAAAAGTTTTTCACGTTAAGCTAATAGCAGTCAGTGTCCTTAAAGCGGGTGTCAGGCCTTCAGCGTGTACTCTGCCAACCTCTGCAAGTGCACTTTGCCACTCATATCTGGTGTTTCTATAGCGTGCCTTTAAAAAGAAAAAAAAAGATTTTCACTGTAAGCTAATAGCAGTTAGTTGTCTGCAAGAGTCTGGGTGTCAGGCCTTCAGCGTGTACTCTGCCAACCTCTGCAAGTGCACTTTGCCACTCATATCTGGTGTCACTATAACGTGCCTTTAAAAAGAAAAAAAGTTTTTCAATGTAAGTTAATAGCAGTCAGTGTCCTTAAGGCCTTAGCTAAGCTAATAGCAGTCAGTGTAAGGCCTTCAGCGTGTACTCTGCCAACCTCTGCAAGTGCACTTTGCCACTCATATCTGGTGTTTCTACAGCGTGCCTTTAAAAAGATAAAACGTTTTTCACTGTAAGCTAATAGCAGACAGTGTCCTTAAAGCGGGTGTCAGGCCTTCAGCATGTACTCTGCCAACCTCTGCAAGTGCACTTTGCCACTCATATCTGGTGTCACTATAGCGTGCCTTTAAAAAGAAAAAAAGTTTTTCACTGTAAGCTAATAGCAGTCAGTGTCCTTAAGGCCTTAGCTAAGCTAATAGCAGTCAGTGTCAGGCCTTCAGCGTGTACTCTGCCAACCTCTGCAAGTGCACTTTGCCACTCATATCTGGTGTTTCTATAGAGTGCCTTTAAAAAGAAAAAAAAAGATTTTCACTGTAAGCTAATAGCAGTTAGTTGTCTGCAAGCGTCTGGGTGTCAGGCCTTCAGCATGTACTCTGCCAACCTCTGCAAGTGCACTTTGCCGCTCATATCTGGTGTCTCTATAGTGTGCCTTTAAAAAGAAAAAAAAGTTTTTCACTGTAAGCTAATAGCAGTTAGTTGTCTGCAAGAGTCTGGGTGTCAGGCCTTCAGCGTGTACTCTGCCAACCTCTGCAAGTGCACCTTGCCGCTCATATCTGGTGTCACTATAGCGTGCCTTTAAAAAGAAAAAAAGTTTTTCACTGTAAGCTAATAGCAGTTAGTTGTCTGCAAGAGTCTGGGTGTCAGGCCTTCAGCGTGTACTCTGCCAACCTCTGCAAGTGCACTTTGCCACTCATATCTGGTGTCACTATAACGTGCCTTTAAAAAGAAAAAAAGTTTTTCCATGTAAGCTAATAGCAGTCAGTGTCCTTAAGGCCTTAGCTAAGCTAATAGCAGTCAGTGTCAGGCCTTCAGCGTGTACTCTGCCAACCTCTGCAAGTGCACTTTGCCACTCATATCTGGTGTTTCTACAGCGTGCCTTTAAAAAGATAAAAAGTTTTTCACTGTAAGCTAATAGCAGACAGTGTCCTTAAAGCGGGTGTCAGGCCTTCAGCATGTACTCTGCCAACCTCTGCAAGTGCACTTTGCCACTCATATCTGGTGTCACTATAGCGTGCCTTTAAATAGAAAAAAAAAGTTTTTCACTGTAAGCTAATAGCAGTTAGTTGTCTGCAAGCGTCTGGGTGTCAGGCCTTCAGCGTGTACTCTGCCAACCTCTGCAAGTGCACTTTGCCGCTCATATCTGGTGTCTCTATAGTGTGCCTTTAAAAAGAAAAAAAAGTTTTTCACTGTAAGCTAATAGCAGTTAGTTGTCTGCAAGAGTCTGGGTGTCAGGCCTTCAGCGTGTACTCTGCCAACCTCTGCAAGTGCACCTTGCCGCTCATATCTGGTGTCACTATAGCGTGCCTTTAAAAAGAAAAAAAGTTTTTCACTGTAAGCTAATAGCAGTTAGTTGTCTGCAAGAGTCTGGGTGTCAGGCCTTCAGCGTGTACTCTGCCAACCTCTGCAAGTGCACTTTGCCACTCATATCTGGTGTCACTATAACGTGCCTTTAAAAAGAAAAAAAGTTTTTCCATGTAAGCTAATAGCAGTCAGTGTCCTTAAGGCCTTAGCTAAGCTAATAGCAGTCAGTGTCAGGCCTTCAGCGTGTACTCTGCCAACCTCTGCAAGTGCACTTTGCCACTCATATCTGGTGTTTCTACAGCGTGCCTTTAAAAAGATAAAAAGTTTTTCACTGTAAGCTAATAGCAGACAGTGTCCTTAAAGCGGGTGTCAGGCCTTCAGCATGTACTCTGCCAACCTCTGCAAGTGCACTTTGCCACTCATATCTGGTGTCACTATAGCGTGCCTTTAAATAGAAAAAAAAAGTTTTTCACTGTAAGCTAATAGTAGTCAGTGTCCTTAAGGCCTTAGCTAAGCTAATAGCAGTCAGTGTCAGGCCTTCAGCGTGTACTCTGCCAACCTCTGCAAGTGCACTTTGCCACTCATATCTGGTGTTTCTACAGCGTGCCTTTAAAAAGAAAAAAAGTTTTTCACTGTAAGCTAATAGCAGTTAGTTGTCTGCAAGTGTCTGGGTGTCAGGCTTTCAGCGTGTTCTCTGCCAACCTCTGCAAGGTATCTGGTGTCTCTATAGCGTGCCTTTAAAAAGAAAAAAAGTTTTTCACTGTAAGCTAATAGCAGTTAGTTGTCTGCAAGAGTCTGGGTGTCAGGCCTTCAGCGTGTACTCTGCCAACCTCTGCAAGTGCACTTTGCCACTCATATCTGGTGTCTCTATAGCGTGCCTTGAAAAAGAAAAAAAGTTTTTCACTGTAAGTTAATAGCAGTCAGTGTCCTTAAATTGGGTGTCAGGCCTTCAGCGTGTACTCTGCCAACCTCTGCAAGTGCACTTTGTCACTCATATCTGGTGTCTCTATAGCGTGCCTTGAAAAAGAAAAATGTTTTTCACTGTAAGCTAATAGCAGTCAGTGTCCTTAAAGCGGGTGTCAGGCCTTCAGCGTGTACTCTGCCAACCTCTGCAAGTGCAAGTTGCCAATCATATCTGGTGTCTCTATAGCGTGCCTTTAAAAAGATAAAAAGTTTTTCACTGTGAGCTAATAGCAGACAGTGTCCTTAAAGCGGGTGTCAGGCCTTCAGCATGTACTCTGCCAACCTCTGCAAGTGCACTTTGCCACTCATATCTGGTGTCACTATAGCGTGCCTTTAAAAAGAAAAAAAGTTGTTCACTGTAAGCTAATAGCAGACAGTGTCCTTGAAGTGGGTGTCAGGCCTTCAGCGTGTACTCTGCCAACCTCTGCAAGTGCACTTTACCACTCATATCTGGTGTCACTATAACGTGCCTTTAAAAAGAAAAAAAGTTTTTCACTGTAAGCTAATAGCAGTCAGTGTCCTTAACGCCTTAGCTAAGCTAATAGCAGTCAGGGTCAGGCCTTCAGCGTGTACTCTGCCAACCTCTGCAAGTGCACTTTGCCACTCATATCTGGTGTCTCTATAGCGTGCCTTGAAAAAGAAAAAAAGTTTTTCACAGTAAGCTAATAGCAGTCAGTGTCCTTAAGGCCTTAGCTAAGCTAATAGCAGTCAGGGTCAGGCCTTCAGCGTGTACTCTGCCAACCTCTGCAAGTGCACTTTGCCACTCATATCTGGTGTCTCTATAGCGTGCCTTGAAAAAGAAAAAAGTTTTTCACTGTAAGCTAATAGCGGTCAGTGTCCTTAAAACGGGTGTCAGGCCTTCAGCGTGTACTCTGCCAACCTCTGCAAGTGCACTTTGTCACTCATATCTGGTGTCTCTATAGCGTGCCTTGAAAAAGAAAAATGTTTTTCACTGTAAGCTAATAGCAGTCAGTGTCCTTAAAGCGGGTGTCAGGCCTTCAGCGTGTACTCTGCCAACCTCTGCAAGTGCACGTTGCCAATCATATCTGGTGTCTCTATAGCGTGCCTTTAAAAAGATAAAAAGTTTTTCACTGTGAGCTAATAGCAGACAGTGTCCTTAAAGCGGGTGTCAGGCCTTCAGCATGTACTCTGCCAACCTCTGCAAGTGCACTTTGCCACTCATATCTGGTGTCACTATAGCGTGCCTTTAAAAAGAAAAAAAGTTGTTCACTGTAAGCTAATAGCAGACAGTGTCCTTAAAGCGGGTGTCAGGCCTTCAGCGTGTACTCTGCCAACCTCTGCAAGTGCACTTTACCACTCATATCTGGTGTCACTATAACGTGCCTTTAAAAAGAAAAAAAGTTTTTCACTGTAAGCTAATAGCAGTCAGTGTCCTTAAGGCCTTAGCTAAGCTAATAGCAGTCAGGGTCAGGCCTTCAGCGTGTACTCTGCCAACCTCTGCAAGTGCACTTTGCCACTCATATCTGGTGTCTCTATAGCGTGCCTTGAAAAAGAAAAAAAGTTTTTCACAGTAAGCTAATAGCAGTCAGTGTCCTTAAGGCCTTAGCTAAGCTAATAGCAGTCAGGGTCAGGCCTTCAGCGTGTACTCTGCCAACCTCTGCAAGTGCACTTTGCCACTCATATCTGGTGTCTCTATAGCGTGCCTTGAAAAAGAAAAAAGTTTTTCACTGTAAGCTAATAGCGGTCAGTGTCCTTAAAACGGGTGTCAGGCCTTCAGCGTGTACTCTGCCAACCTCTGCAAGTGCACTTTGTCACTCATATCTGGTGTCTCTATAGCGTGCCTTGAAAAAGAAAAATGTTTTTCACTGTAAGCTAATAGCAGTCAGTGTCCTTAAAGCGGGTGTCAGGCCTTCAGCGTGTACTCTGCCAACCTCTGCAAGTGCACGTTGCCAATCATATCTGGTGTCTCTATAGCGTGCCTTTAAAAAGATAAAAAGTTTTTCACTGTGAGCTAATAGCAGACAGTGTCCTTAAAGCGGGTGTCAGGCCTTCAGCATGTACTCTGCCAACCTCTGCAAGTGCACTTTGCCACTCATATCTGGTGTCACTATAGCGTGCCTTTAAAAAGAAAAAAAGTTGTTCACTGTAAGCTAATAGCAGACAGTGTCCTTAAAGCAGGTGTCAGGCCTTCAGCGTGTACTCTGCCAACCTCTGCAAGTGCACTTTACCACTCATATCTGGTGTCACTATAACGTGCCTTTAAAAAGAAAAAAAGTTTTTCACTGTAAGCTAATAGCAGTCAGTGTCCTTAAGGCCTTAGCTAAGCTAATAGCAGTGATGTGGGATTATTTAAAAATCCTTACTGTACTTGTATTCAATTATTGCACTAACTCCATTTTAACCTCATACTGTGAATCCTCCATTTTGTCCTCCTAACCTGACTTCTTCATTCCTCCATTTTGTCCTCATAACCTAACTTGTTCATTTTAAAACTACCTTACATGACAGAATTTCCCAGCACATCTAATACAATAGACAAAGACTGTATTTAGTATAAAGACATGATTAACACAGAAATTGCTGACTTTCCCTTAACTTGCAACATAGTATAACTTGAAGGCCATGAGAACACAGTAGTAATGAAATGTTCTATTCATAAGAGACCTTGCACCTGGCCACGAGGCCTGAGATCACCGACCGTGTAAAATGACGCTCAAGACCCCCTTGTCCCCACCCGTGTCCAGAACAATCCCACCTCTTGGTGGGTGGGCACGGGACTAACCACTTAGTTTTGGAGCCAATTAATAATATTGATAGGTGGACACTAATCCCGACACTTAACAATTAATCCAATTAATGATGTTTATTTGCTGATGTTCTAATAATCAATGATGACGTAAAATGCCTCTTAAAAGGGCCTGCGCGCCCGCTTTTTAATCACTTGCCAATAAATTTTCTCGAAGTTATTTTAACCTGAACCTTGTGTGTCAGACTTAATTACTTCAGCGTATATACGCAATTCAATTTTATTAATTTGGACAGGAACAGATAGACATTTAAACATTTTGGTTTACTGCTAAAAAGTACCATAACAACTTGGCGCCCAACGTGGGGCATCGGGCTATGTCCGGCCGGTGAGCCGTCCTAAGGAAGACAAGGGTGGACGGAGGAATCCAGGGGGAAGGAAAGGAGATTGATCACCTCCAGGTACACGGTAGAGACTTCTGCAGAGCCACCGGTATGTTCCGGCCCCTTTGATTGACCCGTCCACGTGTCTGTGACTGCTTCCCGGGAGGACATCAAAGACAGGTAATATCTTGCCCGGTGTCTCGTTACTCACTTGTTTACCTGCATTTTAGTCTATCTGTTGCCTGGGTGTGTTTGAATTGTTTACCTGTTTCCCCATTTTGAGATAAAGGGGGGTGGACCTGCAGGGGATTTGCCTGGGGTTCTCTGTTTTGCTTGTTTTCCCCTTTTTGGGATAAAGGGGGGTGGACCTGAGGGGACTTGCCTGGGTCTTCAGTTTGTCTGTCTATCTGTTTTGCTTGTTTTCCCCTTTTGGGATAAAGGGGGGTGGACCTGAGGGGATTTGCCTGGGTCTTCTGTTGCCTGTTTTACAGCCTAGCTAGCTTCTTCGTGCACGTGGTAACCCACAGTTTCGGCTGGGGGGATTCCGGTTTTGGTAACCCACAGCTTCGGCTGGGGGGATTCCGGTTTTGGTAACCCACAGCTTCGGCTGGGGGGATTCCGGTTTTGGTAACCCACAGCTTCGGCTGGGGGGATTCCGGTTTTGGTAACCCACAGCTTCGGCTGGGGGGATTCCGGTTTTGGTAAACCGCAGCTTCGGCTGGGGGGATTCCAGTTTTCTTTTGGTAACTACAACCCTGAGCGCTGGGGTTGGGGGAATTCCAGTTTTCTGTGTATTTGTGAGGGGGACTTAGTCTTGTGGCAGGGGACTCTGTTTCCTGGGGGAATTCAAGTAGGCATTGCTTGTTTTCCGCATCACGTGGTAGTGAGACCTATAAGTGGGTTTTATAGGGGCACTACGGGAGTGAGGATAGAGGTGGCCACATTCTTGTGGACTGCTGTGTAGAGGGAGGCTGACGGAACTCGGACCGGTGTCAGTTGTTTTCCGTGGCCGCTGGTAGTGAGACTTATGAAAGTCGTTCTCCGAGCGGAGACACTACGAGGTTGAGGGAGGTGACTTTGGAGTAAGCACACGAGTAAAGGAAAGGAATTACTGTTGATTTCATTTGAACTGTGATGCATGCACTGTATTTCAACTGTATTGTTGTCTTGTTTGTTTAATGAGGAGTCTCATGAACTCCTGTGTCTGTCTCTAAGGATTTTCCTTGCCTTTCATCTTTTCTACACTTCCTATATTATTATACTATCCACTCCCATTTCTCTTAAAAGAGAAGTGATTGGTCACACACTTCTCACCTCGCTCCAATCCGTGTCTACCACCCCGGGTAGGCGGATTCAGTGACTAGTCTACGTTTTGGGAAGACGCACCCGTGAAAGTCTCACGGTTCTCGGGTGGCAGTCGAGCATTTTAGACGTTCCTGTTCAATTTTCTCTCTCTCTCTCTATATCTGGGACGCTGGTATAGGGGTAGGAGGACTATGGGACAGGATTTAGGTAAGCCCAGTAAGGGCTGGTTAGCATGTGATTTGGTAGAAAACAGAGAGGGTGAGGAGATGGTTAAAGGTGTTGAAAAGATTGCAAAAGTATGTAAAATTGCTGTACCGACATGTGGAAGATTGCAACCAGAAAGTTGGCGCAAGTTACTGACAGAAATGAAAGGCAAACTTACAGATAATGATTTATTAAAGACTGCTGAAGCATGGTATAGAGTAGCAAAGGCTATTCAGTTAGAAGGTTGGGTTGAGGAAGAAATAAATCACCAAGGTGTGAGATTATTTGTGTATCATAATAATTGTGTTGCTGGGGTTTACACTCAGCCAGCGCCCCAAAATGGCGCCCAGGGGATGTCTATCCCCAAGGTTCAGTCAGCAATAGGTGATAACCAGCTGACTATGTTCCCCACTCCCAATCCTCCCGGATCCGATCCCATCACCTCCCCTGTCTGCCCGGTCCTGAATTCTGATGGATCTTTCTTTACCCCTTCCCCGTCTCTAACCTTCCCATCATCCCCATCCATCCCTACGCTACCTTCCGTACCTAATCCTAACATTTCAGCTGCCATTTCCTCCCTGCATTCTCTCTCCGTTAATAATCCCCTCCCCTCTTCATCCGCCCAACTAACTACTTCCTCCACCCTTGCTCCGGCTCCTCCTTCTGCACCCACCTCTACCAACCCCTCTCCGTCCCCTCCCGTCTCCACCCCAGTCCAATACCCCACCTCCTTGAATGTAAATACCCACCCTACTCTCCTCCCCTCCCCAGCCTGGCCCTACCCCTTCCCATATCCCATGGCCCTGCCCTATCCCGGCTACCCACAACCCCTTCCCCAAGCCACTCACCAGGTTCCGGTCATGCCCAGTCCGGCTCAGTCTGCCCCGGATGTGCCCACATCCAACATGGCCGCCACTTCTTCCCTTAATCCTAATGCAGTTCCTTTTCCGGCCACCAATATGGCGGCCCCCAGTACAGCCCTGATGCCAGTAATTCCCGGTGACTACCTATCTAGTCATGACCCGCTAGCCACCCCTGCATCTGGGACCCCCTCTCATCCCCCGGTCCTGTCACCTCACCCGGGCCCTGCACGCAGGAGAGCCCAGCTCGTAGAGATAGATGAGGAAGAGGAGGATGGGATATCCCAGGACTCATTGGAGGCCACGCGGGAGCCGCAGCCTCAGCTCATCGTTCTATCGATGATCCATTTGGACACAAGGGTCGGGGAGAACAGGCCCCTCCCAAGTATGTTGCTTTTAACCCCACTCAAGCTAGTGCATTAATGAAATCGCTCCCCGACCCAGAAAAACAGCCTATGCCTTTTTACCGAGGGATAGTTCAGATTCAAAAGACTTATTCCGCCGCATGGCGTGATCTACTGAGCATTTGTGCTATTAAAGCAGGGGATGCATATTGGCCAAGCATGGCCCGTCACCTCAGTACAGATCTGCTTTCAAGTGATGTTGATTACCCCTCCGGGGTAACCTTTTTCAACCAATTAAGAGAATGGGCTAAGGACAAACTTGCAGATCAAGCTGCTGGCCTCACTGATGTTATACAAGATAAAGGAGAATCAGTGGAGAGGTTTCATGCAAGACTGTATCAAATGTTCACAGATTTGGGGTTTGATCTTACTGACAAGATTCATTCACAAATGCTGTCCGGTGCTTTTGTCCAAGGTGTTAAAGACCCAATACGCAAGGGAATTATCGCTGCCCGCCCTGAATATAAGGTTGTTCCCCTGGATACTTTACTCCTAGTTGCTAGGGGCCTAGAGTCTGCCCAGACCCCCAGAAGGCCAAGCTCTGCTCCTCTTATGGTGTCACGCACTACCCCCATTCCCAAGGGCACCAGACCAGAGGATGGTATTTGTTTTAATTGCAAGGCTAAAGGGCATTTTAAAAGTGATTGCCCGGAACCCAAGAGAGAGCCGAGAAAGCCATCCAGGCCTGCCCCGGCCACCAAGGCCGAGAAACAGGTTCCAATAATTGAGGAACCCGATGAATAGGAGATTGGCAAGCCTGTGTCCGTAACCCCTGTCATGGCAGTGTCTACAGGGGATAAGGGGGGGCCACTTGCCACAGTGACTTTGCCCATTGAAGGCCACCCCACTACATTTCTAGTTGACACAGGTGCAGCCCGTAGTGTTCTGCGAGAACAAGACCTGCCAGACCCATCCTTCCTGTCAAATATTGATGTCTCTTGTGTTGGAGTGGATGGCCAGCCAAGACATAGCCCTTTAACAACTCCACTACGAGTTGGCTCTAGCCTGCTTGCTCGCTTTGTGGTATCCTCCACATGCCCAATTAACCTGTTAGGTGCTGATGTTCTCTCACGCCTGCAAGCATCCATCACCTTCACCCCAGACGGGCAGGTAGAAATGTCTACACCTCTATCTGAATCAGACACCTCAGCCCTGTGCTCCTTACCTCTGATGCTGCATTTAGAAAAGCCCCATGAGGAAGCAGCAGAATTAAGGTCCAATTTCCCAGAGGTATTAAAAACACAGGTGCCCGCCAAGTTATGGTCCTCAGGCCCAGAGGACATAGGTCACCTAAATGTTCCCCCTGTGGTGGTAAAGCTTATTCCAGGAGCTAAGTTACCAAGAAAGCCACAATATCCATTAAAACCAGCACAGGCTGCTGCCATTTCTATCCACATCAAGGCACTCTTAGAGAAGGGTGCCCTGGTAAAATGTAAATCTGAATGCAACACCCCATTATTTCCTGTGAAAAAGAAAACTCCAAAAGGTGAGCCAGAGAAGTACAGGATGGTCCAGGATCTCCGTGCTGTCAATGAAGCTACCGTCCTGGACACCCCTCTTGTACCAAATCCCCATACTCTGCTCTCTGGAGTCCCACCATCTGCAAAATTTTTCACAGTCATTGACCTGGCCAATGCCTTTTTCAGTGTCCCACTGGACCCATCCTGTCAATACCTGTTTGCTTTCACTCATGAGATGCAACAGTATACCTGGACTGTCATGCCCCAAGGGGCACAAAATTCTCCAAGTCAATTTGCAAAGGCCATGGGTACCATCCTTGACCCATGGCAAGCTGAGCACCCAGAAGTTGTCTTGCTCCAGTATGTGGATGATCTACTGCTCTGTGGAGATGATATACCCACTACTGAAAAGTGTTCGATTAGTCTTCTTTCCTATTTGGCAGAACAAGGATGCAAAGCTTCACTCATCAAGCTGCAATTCTGCCAATCTTCAGTGATTTTCCTTGGACATTGCCTATCCCAAGGCACCAGACATCTTACTCGGGACCGGGTAAGAGCTGTGCTGGACATTCCACCTCCAAGGACTTCAAAGTCTCTTCATGCCTTCCTAGGCCTCATTTCCTACTGCAGAGCATGGATCCCAGAAGCCTCTCTGCTTATGCAACCTCTCTATGATGCACTTAAGTCTGACCCATTCTGTCTGACCAATGAAGCTCTGGACAATTTCAATGCTCTCAAACGTGCCATTGCTTCTGCTCCTGCCTTGGGCCTACCTGACTACACCAAACCTTTCAAATTATTTGTCTCTGAAAGACAAGGCCATGCAACAGGAGTTCTCACCCAAACTAATGACTTAAGAGGCCGCCAGAGACCTATTGGATATTTCTCATGTCAACTGGACATTGTGGCCAGAGGGACCCCTTCCTGCCTCAGGGCCATTTTTGCTGCAAGAGAGCTCATAGAAAGAACCTCAGACCTGGTCCTTGGCCACCCTCTGGTTGTTTTGGCCCCTCATGACATTTCTGCCATCATCAACCAAGTCCAGCTCAAGCACGTGTCTCCAGCCAGACACCTGCGCCTACAGTGTCATCTTCTTTTGCCTGACAACATTTCCATCCAGAGATGTCAAGTGCTTAATCCATCCACTCTTCTTCCACTCCCTGAGGGGGGTATCTACTATGGATTCATCACGGATGAGACCTACATTTACCTGCTCTGTGGGTGTATCAAGAAGATCATGCATCCACATTTGACATTTCAAGAAGATGAGAATCCTCTCTGTGAAGGCCCGGATTACGCCTTCTGTACCATGTGGTACAAACCAAACATTACTCCTGAACCTTGCTATGAAGATGAGCTTTACCACTGGACTGATGTGAAGCTCACTGCTCAAGATTTCTATTGTGACTCTGAAGGCAATAGCATGGTCTTGGTCCAACTACCTCAACAACTTAACTACCTCTACCGCCATTGGGATACTGCTATCCCACATATTCCTGTTACCAAATTAAAAACAAGGTCATGGAATGATCTTGGGCCCATGGCAAAGTTATGGGCCACCATGGAGGAAGAACAGCTACAGGAGAATGGTATTGCCAAATACCCAACAACTGACCTCCTAGAAGCATGGCCACGCCATTTCCTGGAAAAGGAATTTCAAGATCTGGTCATAAAGAATGATTATGACCCAGAAACACCTCATGACTGTTTCGAACAGATGAAAATGGAAACAGTGCACTTACCAACTGTACATGAGAATCCATTACCAGATCCAGATTTTACCCTGTTTGTGGACGGTTCAAGATATGCTGATGAAGAAGGAAGATACCATACAGGATATGCCGTAACCACAACAGATGAAGTTATCAAATCATCATCTTTACCACCAGCAATGTCTGCGCAAGAAGCTGAATTACAGGCTCTGACTTCAGCATGCAAAATTTCCGAAGGAAAACGTGCCAACATCTATACAGATTCAAGATATGCTCTGGGTGTGGCACATGACTTCGGCCTAATTTGGAAGACAAGAGGATTTCTTACCACCGCCGGTACACCAGTCAAACACAGCACTGCAATCAAGGAGCTAATGGATGCCCTCCTACTCCCTAAAGAAGTGGCCGTTTTGAAAGTCAAGGCCCATGGGAAATTGGATACAGATGAAGCAAAGGGCAACCATTTAGCTGATCAGGCTGCTAAGCTAGCGGCCAGGGATCTGCAGGAAGTGGATGAAGAAGTGTCCGGACAAGAAGAAGAAGAAGTTCCTATTTTTGCTCTGCAAACTCTTCCTACTGATTTGCGAATTTTGCGAAAACAGCAAGCTGCAGTCACTCCTGAAGAAATCCAGAAATGGAAAAAGAAAGGAGCTGTCCAAAAGGACGGAGTATATTACAACAACTTCAAATTTTGTCTTCCCAGGAAATTATATCCAGCAGTGGTCCAATGGGCACATGGGCCTGCACACCTGTCAAAAGAATTGATGGCCGCCCTCATACAGAAGTATTATGAAGCACCTGGAATTACAACATTGATCAATAGCTTCTGCAAGGCCTGTGTCATTTGTGCAAAATGCAATCCAGGAAAACCAATCAAGGTGCCTGCAAAACACCTGGCAAAGCCCATGTACCCCTTTCAGAGAATTCAAATTGACCACATCCAAATGCCCAAGAGTGGGCCCCATGAATATGCACTAGTCATAGTGGACATGTTCTCAGGATGGCCAGAGGCCTACCCAGTGACCAATATCACTGCAAAAACAACCGCAAGACGCCTACTTACAGAGATAGTATGTAGGTTCGGACTCCCAGAAGTCATTGAAAGTGATCAAGGCCCAGCTTTTACAGCAACAGTGACTAAAGAAATTTGGACTGCTCTAGGGGTGACTCTAGCCTTCCACACCCCTTACCACCCACAAAGTAGTGGTAAAGTAGAGCGCATGAATGGCACTCTAAAAACCAGAATGTTAAAAATGTCACAAGAAACAAAAATGCCCTGGCCAGAAAGCCTGTCAATAGCTTTATTTAGTGTTAGGCACACACCTAGAGGGAAGAGATTCTATTTGGGACAGCACCCAGACTAGGTTGTTATTATCCGCAGCAGTTACAGCTCCAATCAGATGTTTTAGTAGACTATGTAACTGAACTTGCAAGTGCCTTAAACAAAATACATGCCCAAGTTTTCTCTTCAATTCAAGATCCCGATTTGGATACAGGTACCCATAACCTGCTTCCCGGAGATTGGGTTCTGGTCAAGAAGTTTGTGCGGAAAAATACCCTGGAACCAAGATTTGACGGTCCATTCCAAGTTCTCCTGATTACCGCAACCTCCGTCAAACTGGCCGGTAGGCCAAATTGGATCCACGCTTCCCACTGCAAGAAGTCCCCTGCCCCAGAGGAAGCAGATACCGCACAAGCATGTACCTCTGGTACACCTTCTCCTTAATTAGCCTCATAAAGGCCCAGCAAGTAGCCATCACCAAAGATGTTAGTGGGTACACCTTTTGGTACAATTCATCATGCACCCATGTGGCTACTTATACCTTTGATTACTGTGATATTGTAGAATGCCCATTTCCCACATCACAAATCCAGAGTATCTATAGAGATATCCCTCATTCGAAAGACCCATATGTTTGTGTAGTTGACAAGCAATGGGGGCACAATTGTGACCATTGGGGGGCGGCGGGATGGAATGCCGGGCCTGCCTGGGGTTACAAACCAAAAAGTGCCTTATCTAAAGTAGATGATCATGGTAGATCCCTTCTCCAGAGAATGACTTTGAGAAAGCCTGGGGGGGGGTACACCAATGAAATTAATCCTTAACATTGAGCATCCAAGCCCCACGGATGCAGACCAGTATGTGATGGGAATGTATTGGAAAAAGGGTTCCTACCGTAAATTAGGGCATTTCTACCTCAAAGATATGTGCAACTCTTCTGAGTGGCAAGGGGCCACCCATATGGTCCCTAACCCATTAAAACCTCATATCCAGACCTTTCAAGACATGATGGCCATTGCTAACCCCACCTTTGAAGATACCAAGGCCGCTGAAACAGGTTTTAATGATGTAAATTTATGGTTAGAATGGATGAAATATAATGCTAATAAGCATAACAAGACCGCATGCTATGTGTGTGGCGGTGCCCGGCCTCATCTGGGTACTGTGCCTTTAATCCTGCCAGTAGATATAGAAGAATGTGTTTTAAGCCTTTTTGCCTATCACTATGATTTTGACAGGTCCATATGTATAGCATGGACAAAGGAGTATCCTCTCCTAACCAAGGATGTCAAACCCCCAGATGGTATTACCGTGTATAAAGGTAATTACACTTGTTATGCTAATTATGATGGAATTGGTAAATTCTTGGGTAACTTCTCTAAGGGGTATTGTGCTACCTACAGAAATGTCTCTATGAACTTGTTGCAGTTTCACACCAGGTCATTAGGGGATATTTACTGGTTGTGTGGGGATTTACAGCTAAGATCCAGAATGGACAAAGAGTGGTGGGGGGAGTGTACTCTGGCTAAAGCCATTATGCCTATACATATCATCTCTGACACACACCTCGTCACCCATGAGTCCAGGCACACTAAGGTTAAGCGTGACGCCCCAGTGAAAGGAAGTTTTGATCCTCATGTTTATATTGATGCCATTGGAGTGCCTAGGGGGGTGCCCAATGAGTTTAAAGCAAGAGATGAAGTTTATAGTATTTGACTGTGTGGTTAATAAATCAACCCCAGTCTATAGGTGGAGCGCTCGAAAGTGAGATAACTCACCCCCCTCTTTTAGGCCGTGTAGATAACCTAGAGCAGGGGATGAGAAAGAATAATATCGTGTGATATGTTAAAATAAATGATAGAGTGGTGAAGAAAGATATGGATCCACTCACATGGTTCTGAGCCTTATCTGGATAGGCTCAGATCACTTTTGCAGGCGTGTTTGGGATAACACGGAACCTTACACTGGAGGAATGGTAGCGCTGTTCCTTTAAGAGACAAAAAAACCAAAAATTTGGTGCAGCATATAAAGATGTTGCAGTATAGGTGACAGGATACAGTGAACTGCTCACCTGATACAGAGCCTGAATACTGGCTCTGAGTATATGGACGTATGTGTTTATGTGGGGACACAAAACCCTCTAGGTGGATGTAGGAATGGTACTGTTGTTCCTTTAAAAGACAAAAAATCACATTTGGTGCAGCATGTACAAATAATGCAGTGTAGGTGACAGGGTACAGTGAACTGCTCACCTGATTCAGAGCCTGGACCCTGGCTCTGAGTATATATGCATATGTGTCTATAAGGGGACACAAAACCCTGTGGGTGAATGGCTGGAGCACAAGTAGTTTCTTCACCAGGAGGAGGTTAGTAAAAAAGGTAATTTATTAAATAAAAAGCTAGTATAAGTAAAATAGTAAAAACAATGAATATACTAAGTCCTCAGTCCTGTGGGTTGTCCGAGACGCGTTTCGCCGGTCGGCTTTATCAATCGGTGTAGTCCTGTGTGCTCGTGTTCTTCTTTTATATCGCCGCTGAAGATCTCTTTTCAGGTGTCCTCGATTTCGAAATTGGCCGCGGCTCTGTTCCGCCTATGTCACTTCCGCTTTCGTCATCACTTGTTGCGGTCGCATTTCGTCTGTCCATATATGGGTGAATCTGCGGCCGCCATATTGTTTATGGGCAACAACGTCTCTTTGTATACATAGAAAGTCTCTCTTACAGTGTGACAGATGGGAAAGTAAAAAACCAGATAATGGAGAAGGGTATGATTAATACTCCAATCGAGTTATATTATAACATAAGTTAGCTACATTTAACATTTGTATTTGTACCATATCCTTCACCCAGAAAGCAGTGTGTATCCAAACATATTTATAAATAAACAAATGTCTTCATTAAGCAATCTACTAGATGATGAGTATATATTTTCTTGCTGGTATTATTTAAAGTGATATCTTACTAGAGGAAATATTGGTATAGTATAGATATTAGTTTAGATAGTTATATCACGAAATTTAAAGGAATATATAATCCTTATGAGCTCAAAGGGATTAGTCTATTTACAGATCTATGATTTTACATCGAATTTTTCCAGATGTATTTCTGATGTATATGTGGCTTTACAGCCCTCGATTTACTTAACACTTTTTAATCAATAAAATCTTAATATAGTGCTCTATTGAATTTATAATGTAGATTTAGCTGGTATAGAGGTTTGGATGTATGTCTCGCTTATATGTCATAGGCTGGCTGGGCTTGAGTTGCATTGTTTAGGACCTTTTGTGATATCATCATAAGAAATGGCAGATTTCAAAATCGCTGTTTAATCCATGAGGTAGCATGGTATTTAGATTGAAGATCCACCTCATTTCTATTCGTCCTATATGTTGTATAAAATCCCCTCCTCTCCAGTTTGGGGTGATTTTTTGTATCCCCATAAATTTTGTGTTTCTAGGGTCCTTATTGTGTGATTTTAAAAAGTGTAAGGAAAGGCTGTGTTGTTCGAAACCATTCTTTATGTTTCTAACGTGTTCCTGTATACGTACATGAAGGGGGCGAATCGTACGGCCTACGTACACAAGACCACACGGACAAATGATGGTGTATATCACTCTTTTCGAATGACATGTAATTAATTCTTTAATTGTGAAGTTCTGTTTCGGATTATTTGGGTGTGGGAACGATGTGATATGCCTCTTTTTGCTGCAGGTGTTCTTACAGGCTGTGCAGTTCCCACATCCAAAGAAGCCTTTGTGGTTGTTTAAAAAATTGTTTTTTTCTTTTGTCTTGATATGATTGTGCACTAGAGTTCTATTGAGACTTGGAACCCCTCTATAGACTATAGTTGGCTTGTCAGTTAGTATAGAACTCAAAATGTCGTCGTTCTTAAGGATGGGCCAATATCTATTTAAAATCCTCTTCACTTGTTTGTTTTTACAATTGAAATTGCATATGAATACAGGGTCATTTTGGTTCTTATTTATATTCTTTTCTTTATATGTTAATAGTGATGCCCTATCTTTTATATGAACTTCTTCATATGCTGTATTCAACAAAGTGTCCTCATACCCCTTCTCTCTGAAATTTTGTATAATAACAGATGCCTGGTTTTCAAAATCTTGATTATCAGTGCAGTTGCGTTTGATCCTGAGTAATTGGGCCTTTGGGGCATTCAAGAGCCAAGGTGAAAAATGGCAGCTGCTCTCTTGTATGTAGCTGTTTACATCTGTTTTCTTAAAGAACGTGTTTGATTTTAATGTTCCATCTTCGACATATATATTTAGGTCGAGAAAATTGACCTGGGATTTGCTAAAGTGAGTTGTCAACTTTATTCCCCAGTCGTTGGATTCTAAGTGTGATAGAAAAGTTAGGAGTGATTGTTCATCACCTCTCCAAATGAAGAACAGGTCGTCGATATATCTGCGATAGGTCACGAGGTTTGCCTCCCATCTGCCATCTCCATAGATGAAGCGGTCTTCCCAATGCGACATAAAGAGATTGGCATAACTGGGGGCAAACCTCGTGCCCATCGCAGTACCGCACAGCTGGAGGTAGAAGTTATCTCCGAACCAAAAATAATTGTTCCGGAGTATCCAATCTATCCCTTCAACTATGAAGTCCACCTGTTCTGGATGGAATTTTTGAGAACGTTCTAAAAATAGCCTAGTAGCTGAACATCCCTTTTCATGAGAGATTATGGTGTATAGTGAGGTCACGTCTGACGTGACGAGAAAAAAGTCTTCTTTCCATTCAATATTTGTAAGGACCTGTAGGATGCTAATGGTGTCTTTTAAATAGCTAGGGCATTGTTGTACGATGGATTGTAAATTTCTATCGATGTATTGGGACAGACGGCTTGATATTGATCCGATCCCAGATATTATGGGCCTACCTGGCGGGTTTTTCTTATCTTTATGTACCTTCGGGAGGTAATAAAACACAGGTATTTTTGACTGTGTGATGTTAAGGAAATTATATTCCTTTTTGTTTAATATATTTTTTGTTTTGCCTCTCTCTATTAATGAATGGTAGCTTATTTTGATGTCACTAGTTGGATCTTTATTAAGTATGGTATATGTGTGTGTATCTCCTAAAATTCTGTTCGCTTCTTTCACATAATCTGTGTACTCTAGCAGGACTATCCCCCCCCCCCTTGTCCGCAGGTTTGATGACAAGTGTGTTGTCGCTTTTAAATTGTTTAAGGGCAGTCCTCTCTTTTAGGGTTAAGTTGTATTCGTATTTATTGAGTCCCTTGATTTTGTTTATATCCTGCATCACCATTCTCTCAAAAGTGATCATCTCTTCTGAGATACAACCCTTAGGAAAGAAAGTTGATGGTTCTCTTAAGTCTGTGTGGACGAATTCCGAGGATTCTATTGAATTTGACTGTTCAGGATATTTAGCAAAAAACTTCTTAAGGCATAATTTTCTTTTGAACCGATTCATATCGATGAACATGTCGAACTTATCAATGCCTTTCGAGGGTGCAAATTTAAGGCCTTTTGCTAATAATGATGTTTGTGACGGAGTTAAAATTCTATGTGTTAAATTGAATACTCCATCATTGTTGGTCAGTGTCACTGTCTGTTTTGTCTTTCCCTTCTGTATGTGAGTTCCTCCTCTATTTCCCCGTCTTCTGAACTCCTTTGCCTTTTGTTTAATGGTTTTGAAGGGAGTGGATTTTCTTTGTGTCTGTCTCTCATATATGAGATTTGAAAATCCTCCCCTCGGGATGGTCTCTCTGTAAAATTGGACCTGTTTGGTGGGGAGTGTATGGGGGATTTATTCCTAAGTGTTGATTTTTCAGTAGTGTGGATCATTTTGGTGGTGGAATTTATCCTCTGTCTTGTTCTGGTTGTGTGTATTTTATCTTTTTTAAATTTTTCAGGTGATTTATTGTATCTTACCATTGATGCGTAAGATGGTCGATGTTCCTTATATGATCTATATGTCCTAGGTGGAGATGATCTATATATCCTAGGTGGAGATGATCTATGTTCTAGTGGTCTATATTCCCTTGTTCTTTTGGGTGGAGTATAGTGAGCGGATTTGGGGGCATCCATTTTTTGATGTCTATAATGGGTCTTCTGATTATCTTTGGTCTTATGGTTTTCTCTATATGTATATTGTCGGGATACATGATTTTTATTATACGATCTCACTTGCTTCTTTGAATAGTCACTAGTGTCTCTCTGATATTTTCTTTTCTTTATTTCAATTACTTTGTTTTCTAGTCTTTCAAGGTTGGTTTGTATTTCCCTGGTTGTAGATTCATATACTTCAGATGAAGTATTTAAAATTAGAGTACTTTGTAGTCTATTTATTTCTGAATCTAATTGAATTAAGGTATTTTTCCGTCTTTTTATAATGAATTCCATCAAACTGAAAGAAAAACCTTCTAATAACTCCATCCATTCATTGATGAAGTCATCTTCTTCTTGATCAAAGGACGGGTTTTTAGAAAACCTAAGTCCTCTTGGGGTTATTCTCTCTTTGATGTACTTTTCTAATGTGGCTATCTCCCACTTGATCTTTATTTCCCTGCTTAGTGTCTTTTCTAAAGCAAATTTGCAATCATTAATTTGGAATGTTGGACATTGATTATCCTCACTCTGATGTGTTATATCTTCAGCAAATAACACATCAATATTTTTGCCACATTTGTTTCTGTTTTCAAACAGTGTCATATTTATAGATGTTAGCTGCCCACACAAAAAATGAGAGAAATACAATTTGGAAAAAACAGAAATATTGTGTGTTTAGGCGCTTAAGTTGAATTAAGTGGAAAAAATAGTGCTGCTACCACCAATGTGCAATCCTCCCACGACTTAACACAAGTATAACATCTATAGTATTTGACTGTGTGGTTAATAAATCAACCCCAGTCTATAGGTGGAGCGCTCGAAAGTGAGATAACTCACCCCCCTCTTTTAGGCCGTGTAGATAACCTAGAGCAGGGGATGAGAAAGAATAATATCGTGTGATATGTTAAAATAAATGATAGAGTGGTGAAGAAAGATATGGATCCACTCACATGGTTCTGAGCCTTATCTGGATAGGCTCAGATCACTTTTGCAGGCGTGTTTGGGATAACACGGAACCTTACACTGGAGGAATGGTAGCGCTGTTCCTTTAAGAGACAAAAAAACCAAAAATTTGGTGCAGCATATAAAGATGTTGCAGTATAGGTGACAGGATACAGTGAACTGCTCACCTGATACAGAGCCTGAATACTGGCTCTGAGTATATGGACGTATGTGTTTATGTGGGGACACAAAACCCTCTAGGTGGATGTAGGAATGGTACTGTTGTTCCTTTAAAAGACAAAAAATCACATTTGGTGCAGCATGTACAAATAATGCAGTGTAGGTGACAGGGTACAGTGAACTGCTCACCTGATTCAGAGCCTGGACCCTGGCTCTGAGTATATATGCATATGTGTCTATAAGGGGACACAAAACCCTGTGGGTGAATGGCTGGAGCACAAGTAGTTTCTTCACCAGGAGGAGGTTAGTAAAAAAGGTAATTTATTAAATAAAAAGCTAGTATAAGTAAAATAGTAAAAACAATGAATATACTAAGTCCTCAGTCCTGTGGGTTGTCCGAGACGCGTTTCGCCGGTCGGCTTTATCAATCGGTGTAGTCCTGTGTGCTCGTGTTCTTCTTTTATATCGCCGCTGAAGATCTCTTTTCAGGTGTCCTCGATTTCGAAATTGGCCGCGGCTCTGTTCCGCCTATGTCACTTCCGCTTTCGTCATCACTTGTTGCGGTCGCATTTCGTCTGTCCATATATGGGTGAATCTGCGGCCGCCATATTGTTTATGGGCAACAACGTCTCTTTGTATACATAGAAAGTCTCTCTTACAGTGTGACAGATGGGAAAGTAAAAAACCAGATAATGGAGAAGGGTATGATTAATACTCCAATCGAGTTATATTATAACATAAGTTAGCTACATTTAACATTTGTATTTGTACCATATCCTTCACCCAGAAAGCAGTGTGTATCCAAACATATTTATAAATAAACAAATGTCTTCATTAAGCAATCTACTAGATGATGAGTATATATTTTCTTGCTGGTATTATTTAAAGTGATATCTTACTAGAGGAAATATTGGTATAGTATAGATATTAGTTTAGATAGTTATATCACGAAATTTAAAGGAATATATAATCCTTATGAGCTCAAAGGGATTAGTCTATTTACAGATCTATGATTTTACATCGAATTTTTCCAGATGTATTTCTGATGTATATGTGGCTTTACAGCCCTCGATTTACTTAACACTTTTTAATCAATAAAATCTTAATATAGTGCTCTATTGAATTTATAATGTAGATTTAGCTGGTATAGAGGTTTGGATGTATGTCTCGCTTATATGTCATAGGCTGGCTGGGCTTGAGTTGCATTGTTTAGGACCTTTTGTGATATCATCATAAGAAATGGCAGATTTCAAAATCGCTGTTTAATCCATGAGGTAGCATGGTATTTAGATTGAAGATCCACCTCATTTCTATTCGTCCTATATGTTGTATAAAATCCCCTCCTCTCCAGTTTGGGGTGATTTTTTGTATCCCCATAAATTTTGTGTTTCTAGGGTCCTTATTGTGTGATTTTAAAAAGTGTAAGGAAAGGCTGTGTTGTTCGAAACCATTCTTTATGTTTCTAACGTGTTCCTGTATACGTACATGAAGGGGGCGAATCGTACGGCCTACGTACACAAGACCACACGGACAAATGATGGTGTATATCACTCTTTTCGAATGACATGTAATTAATTCTTTAATTGTGAAGTTCTGTTTCGGATTATTTGGGTGTGGGAACGATGTGATATGCCTCTTTTTGCTGCAGGTGTTCTTACAGGCTGTGCAGTTCCCACATCCAAAGAAGCCTTTGTGGTTGTTTAAAAAATTGGTTTTTTCTTTTGTCTTGATATGATTGTGCACTAGAGTTCTATTGAGACTTGGAACCCCTCTATAGACTATAGTTGGCTTGTCAGTTAGTATAGAACTCAAAATGTCGTCGTTCTTAAGGATGGGCCAATATCTATTTAAAATCCTCTTCACTTGTTTGTTTTTACAATTGAAATTGCATATGAATACAGGGTCATTTTGGTTCTTATTTATATTCTTTTCTTTATATGTTAATAGTGATGCCCTATCTTTTATATGAACTTCTTCATATGCTGTATTCAACAAAGTGTCCTCATACCCCTTCTCTCTGAAATTTTGTATAATAACAGATGCCTGGTTTTCAAAATCTTGATTATCAGTGCAGTTGCGTTTGATCCTGAGTAATTGGGCCTTTGGGGCATTCAAGAGCCAAGGTGAAAAATGGCAGCTGCTCTCTTGTATGTAGCTGTTTACATCTGTTTTCTTAAAGAACGTGTTTGATTTTAATGTTCCATCTTCGACATATATATTTAGGTCGAGAAAATTGACCTGGGATTTGCTAAAGTGAGTTGTCAACTTTATTCCCCAGTCGTTGGATTCTAAGTGTGATAGAAAAGTTAGGAGTGATTGTTCATCACCTCTCCAAATGAAGAACAGGTCGTCGATATATCTGCGATAGGTCACGAGGTTTGCCTCCCATCTGCCATCTCCATAGATGAAGCGGTCTTCCCAATGCGACATAAAGAGATTGGCATAACTGGGGGCAAACCTCGTGCCCATCGCAGTACCGCACAGCTGGAGGTAGAAGTTATCTCCGAACCAAAAATAATTGTTCCGGAGTATCCAATCTATCCCTTCAACTATGAAGTCCACCTGTTCTGGATGGAATTTTTGAGAACGTTCTAAAAATAGCCTAGTAGCTGAACATCCCTTTTCATGAGAGATTATGGTGTATAGTGAGGTCACGTCTGACGTGACGAGAAAAAAGTCTTCTTTCCATTCAATATTTGTAAGGACCTGTAGGATGCTAATGGTGTCTTTTAAATAGCTAGGGCATTGTTGTACGATGGATTGTAAATTTCTATCGATGTATTGGGACAGACGGCTTGATATTGATCCGATCCCAGATATTATGGGCCTACCTGGCGGGTTTTTCTTATCTTTATGTACCTTCGGGAGGTAATAAAACACAGGTATTTTTGACTGTGTGATGTTAAGGAAATTATATTCCTTTTTGTTTAATATATTTTTTGTTTTGCCTCTCTCTATTAATGAATGGTAGCTTATTTTGATGTCACTAGTTGGATCTTTATTAAGTATGGTATATGTGTGTGTATCTCCTAAAATTCTGTTCGCTTCTTTCACATAATCTGTGTACTCTAGCAGGACTATCCCCCCCCCCCTTGTCCGCAGGTTTGATGACAAGTGTGTTGTCGCTTTTAAATTGTTTAAGGGCAGTCCTCTCTTTTAGGGTTAAGTTGTATTCGTATTTATTGAGTCCCTTGATTTTGTTTATATCCTGCATCACCATTCTCTCAAAAGTGATCATCTCTTCTGAGATACAACCCTTAGGAAAGAAAGTTGATGGTTCTCTTAAGTCTGTGTGGACGAATTCCGAGGATTCTATTGAATTTGACTGTTCAGGATATTTAGCAAAAAACTTCTTAAGGCATAATTTTCTTTTGAACCGATTCATATCGATGAACATGTCGAACTTATCAATGCCTTTCGAGGGTGCAAATTTAAGGCCTTTTGCTAATAATGATGTTTGTGACGGAGTTAAAATTCTATGTGTTAAATTGAATACTCCATCATTGTTGGTCAGTGTCACTGTCTGTTTTGTCTTTCCCTTCTGTATGTGAGTTCCTCCTCTATTTCCCCGTCTTCTGAACTCCTTTGCCTTTTGTTTAATGGTTTTGAAGGGAGTGGATTTTCTTTGTGTCTGTCTCTCATATATGAGATTTGAAAATCCTCCCCTCGGGATGGTCTCTCTGTAAAATTGGACCTGTTTGGTGGGGAGTGTATGGGGGATTTATTCCTAAGTGTTGATTTTTCAGTAGTGTGGATCATTTTGGTGGTGGAATTTATCCTCTGTCTTGTTCTGGTTGTGTGTATTTTATCTTTTTTAAATTTTTCAGGTGATTTATTGTATCTTACCATTGATGCGTAAGATGGTCGATGTTCCTTATATGATCTATATGTCCTAGGTGGAGATGATCTATATATCCTAGGTGGAGATGATCTATGTTCTAGTGGTCTATATTCCCTTGTTCTTTTGGGTGGAGTATAGTGAGCGGATTTGGGGGCATCCATTTTTTGATGTCTATAATGGGTCTTCTGATTATTTTTGGTCTTATGGTTTTCTCTATATGTATATTGTCGGGATACATGATTTTTATTATACGATCTCACTTGCTTCTTTGTATAGTCACTAGTGTCTCTCTGATATTTTCTTTTCTTTATTTCAATTACTTTGTTTTCTAGTCTTTCAAGGTTGGTTTGTATTTCCCTGGTTGTAGATTCATATACTTCAGATGAAGTATTTAAAATTAGAGTACTTTGTAGTCTATTTATTTCTGAATCTAATTGAATTAAGGTATTTTTCCGTCTTTTTATAATGAATTCCATCAAACTGAAAGAAAAACCTTCTAATAACTCCATCCATTCATTGATGAAGTCATCTTCTTCTTGATCAAAGGACGGGTTTTTAGAAAACCTAAGTCCTCTTGGGGTTATTCTCTCTTTGATGTACTTTTCTAATGTGGCTATCTCCCACTTGATCTTTATTTCCCTGCTTAGTGTCTTTTCTAAAGCAAATTTGCAATCATTAATTTGGAATGTTGGACATTGATTATCCTCACTCTGATGTGTTATATCTTCAGCAAATAACACATCAATATTTTTGCCACATTTGTTTCTGTTTTCAAACAGTGTCATATTTATAGATGTTAGCTGCCCACACAAAAAATGAGAGAAATACAATTTGGAAAAAACAGAAATATTGTGTGTTTAGGCGCTTAAGTTGAATTAAGTGGAAAAAATAGTGCTGCTACCACCAATGTGCAATCCTCCCACGACTTAACACAAGTATAACATCTATAGTATTTGACTGTGTGGTTAATAAATCAACCCCAGTCTATAGGTGGAGCGCTCGAAAGTGAGATAACTCACCCCCCTCTTTTAGGCCGTGTAGATAACCTAGAGCAGGGGATGAGAAAGAATAATATCGTGTGATATGTTAAAATAAATGATAGAGTGGTGAAGAAAGATATGGATCCACTCACATGGTTCTGAGCCTTATCTGGATAGGCTCAGATCACTTTTGCAGGCGTGTTTGGGATAACACGGAACCTTACACTGGAGGAATGGTAGCGCTGTTCCTTTAAGAGACAAAAAAACCAAAAATTTGGTGCAGCATATAAAGATGTTGCAGTATAGGTGACAGGATACAGTGAACTGCTCACCTGATACAGAGCCTGAATACTGGCTCTGAGTATATGGACGTATGTGTTTATGTGGGGACACAAAACCCTCTAGGTGGATGTAGGAATGGTACTGTTGTTCCTTTAAAAGACAAAAAATCACATTTGGTGCAGCATGTACAAATAATGCAGTGTAGGTGACAGGGTACAGTGAACTGCTCACCTGATTCAGAGCCTGGACCCTGGCTCTGAGTATATATGCATATGTGTCTATAAGGGGACACAAAACCCTGTGGGTGAATGGCTGGAGCACAAGTAGTTTCTTCACCAGGAGGAGGTTAGTAAAAAAGGTAATTTATTAAATAAAAAGCTAGTATAAGTAAAATAGTAAAAACAATGAATATACTAAGTCCTCAGTCCTGTGGGTTGTCCGAGACGCGTTTCGCCGGTCGGCTTTATCAATCGGTGTAGTCCTGTGTGCTCGTGTTCTTCTTTTATATCGCCGCTGAAGATCTCTTTTCAGGTGTCCTCGATTTCGAAATTGGCCGCGGCTCTGTTCCGCCTATGTCACTTCCGCTTTCGTCATCACTTGTTGCGGTCGCATTTCGTCTGTCCATATATGGGTGAATCTGCGGCCGCCATATTGTTTATGGGCAACAACGTCTCTTTGTATACATAGAAAGTCTCTCTTACAGTGTGACAGATGGGAAAGTAAAAAACCAGATAATGGAGAAGGGTATGATTAATACTCCAATCGAGTTATATTATAACATAAGTTAGCTACATTTAACATTTGTATTTGTACCATATCCTTCACCCAGAAAGCAGTGTGTATCCAAACATATTTATAAATAAACAAATGTCTTCATTAAGCAATCTACTAGATGATGAGTATATATTTTCTTGCTGGTATTATTTAAAGTGATATCTTACTAGAGGAAATATTGGTATAGTATAGATATTAGTTTAGATAGTTATATCACGAAATTTAAAGGAATATATAATCCTTATGAGCTCAAAGGGATTAGTCTATTTACAGATCTATGATTTTACATCGAATTTTTCCAGATGTATTTCTGATGTATATGTGGCTTTACAGCCCTCGATTTACTTAACACTTTTTAATCAATAAAATCTTAATATAGTGCTCTATTGAATTTATAATGTAGATTTAGCTGGTATAGAGGTTTGGATGTATGTCTTGCTTATATGTCATAGGCTGGCTGGGCTTGAGTTGCATTGTTTAGGACCTTTTGTGATATCATCATAAGAAATGGCAGATTTCAAAATCGCTGTTTAATCCATGAGGTAGCATGGTATTTAGATTGAAGATCCACCTCATTTCTATTCGTCCTATATGTTGTATAAAATCCCCTCCTCTCCAGTTTGGGGTGATTTTTTGTATCCCCATAAATTTTGTGTTTCTAGGGTCCTTATTGTGTGATTTTAAAAAGTGTAAGGAAAGGCTGTGTTGTTCGAAACCATTCTTTATGTTTCTAACGTGTTCCTGTATACGTACATGAAGGGGGCGAATCGTACGGCCTACGTACACAAGACCACACGGACAAATGATGGTGTATATCACTCTTTTCGAATGACATGTAATTAATTCTTTAATTGTGAAGTTCTGTTTCGGATTATTTGGGTGTGGGAACGATGTGATATGCCTCTTTTTGCTGCAGGTGTTCTTACAGGCTGTGCAGTTCCCACATCCAAAGAAGCCTTTGTGGTTGTTTAAAAAATTGTTTTTTTCTTTTGTCTTGATATGATTGTGCACTAGAGTTCTATTGAGACTTGGAACCCCTCTATAGACTATAGTTGGCTTGTCAGTTAGTATAGAACTCAAAATGTCGTCGTTCTTAAGGATGGGCCAATATCTATTTAAAATCCTCTTCACTTGTTTGTTTTTACAATTGAAATTGCATATGAATACAGGGTCATTTTGGTTCTTATTTATATTCTTTTCTTTATATGTTAATAGTGATGCCCTATCTTTTATATGAACTTCTTCATATGCTGTATTCAACAAAGTGTCCTCATACCCCTTCTCTCTGAAATTTTGTATAATAACAGATGCCTGGTTTTCAAAATCTTGATTATCAGTGCAGTTGCGTTTGATCCTGAGTAATTGGGCCTTTGGGGCATTCAAGAGCCAAGGTGAAAAATGGCAGCTGCTCTCTTGTATGTAGCTGTTTACATCTGTTTTCTTAAAGAACGTGTTTGATTTTAATGTTCCATCTTCGACATATATATTTAGGTCGAGAAAATTGACCTGGGATTTGCTAAAGTGAGTTGTCAACTTTATTCCCCAGTCGTTGGATTCTAAGTGTGATAGAAAAGTTAGGAGTGATTGTTCATCACCTCTCCAAATGAAGAACAGGTCGTCGATATATCTGCGATAGGTCACGAGGTTTGCCTCCCATCTGCCATCTCCATAGATGAAGCGGTCTTCCCAATGCGACATAAAGAGATTGGCATAACTGGGGGCAAACCTCGTGCCCATCGCAGTACCGCACAGCTGGAGGTAGAAGTTATCTCCGAACCAAAAATAATTGTTCCGGAGTATCCAATCTATCCCTTCAACTATGAAGTCCACCTGTTCTGGATGGAATTTTTGAGAACGTTCTAAAAATAGCCTAGTAGCTGAACATCCCTTTTCATGAGAGATTATGGTGTATAGTGAGGTCACGTCTGACGTGACGAGAAAAAAGTCTTCTTTCCATTCAATATTTGTAAGGACCTGTAGGATGCTAATGGTGTCTTTTAAATAGCTAGGGCATTGTTGTACGATGGATTGTAAATTTCTATCGATGTATTGGGACAGACGGCTTGATATTGATCCGATCCCAGATATTATGGGCCTACCTGGCGGGTTTTTCTTATCTTTATGTACCTTCGGGAGGTAATAAAACACAGGTATTTTTGACTGTGTGATGTTAAGGAAATTATATTCCTTTTTGTTTAATATATTTTTTGTTTTGCCTCTCTCTATTAATGAATGGTAGCTTATTTTGATGTCACTAGTTGGATCTTTATTAAGTATGGTATATGTGTGTGTATCTCCTAAAATTCTGTTCGCTTCTTTCACATAATCTGTGTACTCTAGCAGGACTATCCCCCCCCCCTTGTCCGCAGGTTTGATGACAAGTGTGTTGTCGCTTTTAAATTGTTTAAGGGCAGTCCTCTCTTTTAGGGTTAAGTTGTATTCGTATTTATTGAGTCCCTTGATTTTGTTTATATCCTGCATCACCATTCTCTCAAAAGTGATCATCTCTTCTGAGATACAACCCTTAGGAAAGAAAGTTGATGGTTCTCTTAAGTCTGTGTGGACGAATTCCGAGGATTCTATTGAATTTGACTGTTCAGGATATTTAGCAAAAAACTTCTTAAGGCATAATTTTCTTTTGAACCGATTCATATCGATGAACATGTCGAACTTATCAATGCCTTTCGAGGGTGCAAATTTAAGGCCTTTTGCTAATAATGATGTTTGTGACGGAGTTAAAATTCTATGTGTTAAATTGAATACTCCATCATTGTTGGTCAGTGTCACTGTCTGTTTTGTCTTTCCCTTCTGTATGTGAGTTCCTCCTCTATTTCCCCGTCTTCTGAACTCCTTTGCCTTTTGTTTAATGGTTTTGAAGGGAGTGGATTTTCTTTGTGTCTGTCTCTCATATATGAGATTTGAAAATCCTCCCCTCGGGATGGTCTCTCTGTAAAATTGGACCTGTTTGGTGGGGAGTGTATGGGGGATTTATTCCTAAGTGTTGATTTTTCAGTAGTGTGGATCATTTTGGTGGTGGAATTTATCCTCTGTCTTGTTCTGGTTGTGTGTATTTTATATTTTTTAAATTTTTCAGGTGATTTATTGTATCTTACCATTGATGCGTAAGATGGTCGATGTTCCTTATATGATCTATATGTCCTAGGTGGAGATGATCTATATATCCTAGGTGGAGATGATCTATGTTCTAGTGGTCTATATTCCCTTGTTCTTTTGGGTGGAGTATAGTGAGCGGATTTGGGGGCATCCATTTTTTGATGTCTATAATGGGTCTTCTGATTATCTTTGGTCTTATGGTTTTCTCTATATGTATATTGTCGGGATACATGATTTTTATTATACGATCTCACTTGCTTCTTTGAATAGTCACTAGTGTCTCTCTGATATTTTCTTTTCTTTATTTCAATTACTTTGTTTTCTAGTCTTTCAAGGTTGGTTTGTATTTCCCTGGTTGTAGATTCATATACTTCAGATGAAGTATTTAAAATTAGAGTACTTTGTAGTCTATTTATTTCTGAATCTAATTGAAAATAATTGAAAATACACACAACCAGAACAAGACAGAGGATAAATTCCACCACCAAAATGATCCACACTACTGAAAAATCAACACTTAGGAATAAATCCCCCATACACTCCCCACCAAACAGGTCCAATTTTACAGAGAGACCATCCCGAGGGGAGGATTTTCAAATCTCATATATGAGAGACAGACACAAAGAAAATCCACTCCCTTCAAAACCATTAAACAAAAGGCAAAGGAGTTCAGAAGACGGGGAAATAGAGGAGGAACTCACATACAGAAGGGAAAGACAAAACAGACAGTGACACTGACCAACAATGATGGAGTATTCAATTTAACACATAGAATTTTAACTCCGTCACAAACATCATTATTAGCAAAAGGCCTTAAATTTGCACCCTCAAAAGGCATTGATAAGTTCGACATGTTCATCGATATGAATCGGTTCAAAAGAAAATTATGCCTTAAGAAGTTTTTTGCTAAATATCCTGAACAGTCAAATTCAATAGAATCCTCGGAATTCGTCCACACAGACTTAAGAGAACCATCAACTTTCTTTCCTAAGGGTTGTATCTCAGAAGAGATGATCACTTTTGAGAGAATGGTGATGCAGGATATAAACAAAATCAAGGGACTCAATAAATACGAATACAACTTAACCCTAAAAGAGAGGACTGCCCTTAAACAATTTAAAAGCGACAACACACTTGTCATCAAACCTGCGGACAAGGGGGGGGGGATAGTCCTGCTAGAGTACACAGATTATGTGAAAGAAGCGAACAGAATTTTAGGAGATACACACACATATACCATACTTAATAAAGATCCAACTAGTGACATCAAAATAAGCTACCATTCATTAATAGAGAGAGGCAAAACAAAAAATATATTAAACAAAAAGGAATATAATTTCCTTAACATCACACAGTCAAAAATACCTGTGTTTTATTACCTCCCGAAGGTACATAAAGATAAGAAAAACCCGCCAGGTAGGCCCATAATATCTGGGATCGGATCAATATCAAGCCGTCTGTCCCAATACATCGATAGAAATTTACAATCCATCGTACAACAATGCCCTAGCTATTTAAAAGACACCATTAGCATCCTACAGGTCCTTACAAATATTGAATGGAAAGAAGACTTTTTTCTCGTCACGTCAGACGTGACCTCACTATACACCATAATCTCTCATGAAAAGGGATGTTCAGCTACTAGGCTATTTTTAGAACGTTCTCAAAAATTCCATCCAGAACAGGTGGACTTCATAGTTGAAGGGATAGATTGGATACTCCGGAACAATTATTTTTGGTTCGGAGATAACTTCTACCTCCAGCTGTGCGGTACTGCGATGGGCACGAGGTTTGCCCCCAGTTATGCCAATCTCTTTATGTCGCATTGGGAAGACCGCTTCATCTATGGAGATGGCAGATGGGAGGCAAACCTCGTGACCTATCGCAGATATATCGACGACCTGTTCTTCATTTGGAGAGGTGATGAACAATCACTCCTAACTTTTCTATCACACTTAGAATCCAACGACTGGGGAATAAAGTTGACAACTCACTTTAGCAAATCCCAGGTCAATTTTCTCGACCTAAATATATATGTCGAAGATGGAACATTAAAATCAAACACGTTCTTTAAGAAAACAGATGTAAACAGCTACATACAAGAGAGCAGCTGCCATTTTTCACCTTGGCTCTTGAATGCCCCAAAGGCCCAATTACTCAGGATCAAACGCAACTGCACTGATAATCAAGATTTTGAAAACCAGGCATCTGTTATTATACAAAATTTCAGAGAGAAGGGGTATGAGGACACTTTGTTGAATACAGCATATGAAGAAGTTCATATAAAAGATAGGGCATCACTATTAACATATAAAGAAAAGAATATAAATAAGAACCAAAATGACCCTGTATTCATATGCAATTTCAATTGTAAAAACAAACAAGTGAAGAGGATTTTAAATAGATATTGGCCCATCCTTAAGAACGACGACATTTTGAGTTCTATACTAACTGACAAGCCAACTATAGTCTATAGAGGGGTTCCAAGTCTCAATAGAACTCTAGTGCACAATCATATCAAGACAAAAGAAAAAACCAATTTTTTAAACAACCACAAAGGCTTCTTTGGATGTGGGAACTGCACAGCCTGTAAGAACACCTGCAGCAAAAAGAGGCATATCACATCGTTCCCACACCCAAATAATCCGAAACAGAACTTCACAATTAAAGAATTAATTACATGTCATTCGAAAAGAGTGATATACACCATCATTTGTCCGTGTGGTCTTGTGTACGTAGGCCGTACGATTCGCCCCCTTCATGTACGTATACAGGAACACGTTAGAAACATAAAGAATGGTTTCGAACAACACAGCCTTTCCTTACACTTTTTAAAATCACACAATAAGGACCCTAGAAACACAAAATTTATGGGGATACAAAAAATCACCCCAAACTGGAGAGGAGGGGATTTTATACAACATATAGGACGAATAGAAATGAGGTGGATCTTCAATCTAAATACCATGCTACCTCATGGATTAAACAGCGATTTTGAAATCTGCCATTTCTTATGATGATATCACAAAAGGTCCTAAACAATGCAACTCAAGCCCAGCCAGCCTATGACATATAAGCGAGACATACATCCAAACCTCTATACCAGCTAAATCTACATTATAAATTCAATAGAGCACTATATTAAGATTTTATTGATTAAAAAGTGTTAAGTAAATCGAGGGCTGTAAAGCCACATATACATCAGAAATACATCTGGAAAAATTCGATGTAAAATCATAGATCTGTAAATAGACTAATCCCTTTGAGCTCATAAGGATTATATATTCCTTTAAATTTCGTGATATAACTATCTAAACTAATATCTATACTATACCAATATTTCCTCTAGTAAGATATCACTTTAAATAATACCAGCAAGAAAATATATACTCATCATCTAGTAGATTGCTTAATGAAGACATTTGTTTATTTATAAATATGTTTGGATACACACTGCTTTCTGGGTGAAGGATATGGTACAAATACAAATGTTAAATGTAGCTAACTTATGTTATAATATAACTCGATTGGAGTATTAATCATACCCTTCTCCATTATCTGGTTTTTTACTTTCCCATCTGTCACACTGTAAGAGAGACTTTCTATGTATACAAAGAGACGTTGTTGCCCATAAACAATATGGCGGCCGCAGATTCACCCATATATGGACAGACGAAATGCGACCGCAACAAGTGATGACGAAAGCGGAAGTGACATAGGCGGAACAGAGCCGCGGCCAATTTCGAAATCGAGGACACCTGAAAAGAGATCTTCAGCGGCGATATAAAAGAAGAACACGAGCACACAGGACTACACCGATTGATAAAGCCGACCGGCGAAACGCGTCTCGGACAACCCACAGGACTGAGGACTTAGTATATTCATTGTTTTTACTATTTTACTTATACTAGCTTTTTATTTAATAAATTACCTTTTTTACTAACCTCCTCCTGGTGAAGAAACTACTTGTGCTCCAGCCATTCACCCACAGGGTTTTGTGTCCCCTTATAGACACATATGCATATATACTCAGAGCCAGGGTCCAGGCTCTGAATCAGGTGAGCAGTTCACTGTACCCTGTCACCTACACTGCATTATTTGTACATGCTGCACCAAATGTGATTTTTTGTCTTTTAAAGGAACAACAGTACCATTCCTACATCCACCTAGAGGGTTTTGTGTCCCCACATAAACACATACGTCCATATACTCAGAGCCAGTATTCAGGCTCTGTATCAGGTGAGCAGTTCACTGTATCCTGTCACCTATACTGCAACATCTTTATATGCTGCACCAAATTTTTGTTTTTTTTGTCTCTTAAAGGAACAGCGCTACCATTCCTCCAGTGTAAGGTTCCGTGTTATCCCAAACACGCCTGCAAAAGTGATCTGAGCCTATCCAGATAAGGCTCAGAACCATGTGAGTGGATCCATATCTTTCTTCACCACTCTATCATTTATTTTAACATATCACACGATATTATTCTTTCTCATCCCCTGCTCTAGGTTATCTACACGGCCTAAAAGAGGGGGGTGAGTTATCTCACTTTCGAGCGCTCCACCTATAGACTGGGGTTGATTTATTAACCACACAGTCAAATACTATAGATGTTATACTTGTGTTAAGTCGTGGGAGGATTGCACATTGGTGGTAGCAGCACTATTTTTTCCACTTAATTCAACTTAAGCGCCTAAACACACAATATTTCTGTTTTTTCCAAGAGATGAAGTTGCTGCAGGATTTGAATCACTTTTTGCCATAGTTACCACAAACAAGAATTTAAATTGGATAAATTATATTTATTATAATCAACAGCGTTTTGTTAATTATACCAGAGATGCCCTCCAGGGGTTGGCCGAACAGTTGCAGGCCACATCCCAAATGGCTTTCCAGAATAGAATGGCCTTAGATATGATCTTAGCCGAAAAAGGAGGGGTTTGTAAAATTTTGCCCGACACCATGACATGTTGTACCTACATCCCAGAAAACACAGGCCCTAATGGTAAAGTTACATTAGCCATAGAAAAATTAAATGACCTGTCTGAAGAGTTAAAAAGGAATTCTGGGATAAAAGATCCCTGGGAAAGATGGTTTGGTTGGATGACAGGATGGCAAAAGGCTTTAATGCATATTGGTATGGCAATACTAATTTTTCTTTTTATCTTTGCTCTTCTCTTTTGTTGTATCCTCCCATGTCTGAGAAAATCCCTCATGAAGACTGTTGACCAAGCGGCACCCACTTTTACCCATCTCGAAGTTGATGACCAAGATTTCCAAGATATCAACTCACCCTGTTTGCCGCTACAAACAATCCCTTTTGTTGATAAAGTGCAGGAATTCTAGGAAGGGACTAGTTTAGGGACAGCATCTGTCAGTGAATGGT